>NW_010330738.1:57384-95540 GCF_000700745.2 Antrostomus carolinensis
GAAGGGAGATGCTCCACTCCCTTCATCATCTTGGTGGCTCTGTGCTGGACTCTCTCAAGCAGTTCCCTGTCCTTCTTGAACTGTGGGGTCCAGAACTGGGAACAATATTCCAGATGAGGCCTCACCAGGGCAGAGTAGAGGGGGAGGAGAACCTCTCTCCATGTACTAACCACACCCCTTGTAATGCACCCCAGGATGCCAATGGCCTTCTTGGCCATGAGGGCACACTGCTCCTCATGGTCATCCTGCTGATCACCAGGACTCCCAGATCCCTTTCCCCTACACTGCTCTCCAACAGGTCGGTCCCCAACCTATGCTGGTACACTGAGTTGTTCTTTCCCAGATGTAAGTCTCTACACTTGCCCTTGTATTTCATTACATTTCTCCCTGCCCAACTCTCCACCCTGTCCATGTCTCACTGAATGGCAGCAGAGCCTTCTGGTGTGTCAGCCACTCCTCCCCGCTTTGTTTTATCAGCAAACTTGCTGACAGAGCACTCTATTCCCTCATCCAGGTCATTGATGAATATATTGAATATTACTAGTCCCAGTATCGACCCCTGAGGAACACCGCTAGACACAGGCCTCGTGTCTGAAAACGTCTGACAATTAATGAACTACTTTAGACAGTTCCTTCCTGCATTACACTGGCTTCTCACAGAGTTTTAGGAGAAATACGGTCATACATATAGCTACACAATGTACATCATTCAATGTTATTCATAGCAATGCACTTATGCTTATATTTTTCCTTAACTTTCCTTTATCGTGACCAGTCCCTTCTCTTTTTCACTTTCTAAGGAATTTTACTCAAAGTATTCTGCCACTATTTTAACATGTGTGTCTGTATATATAGACAGAGAGTGAGTAAGAATGAAGATCACAGAAAAATATCTTATTAAGCATTTTAGCTTTCTCCTTGGCATCTGTTATTTGCATTCTTCCCTTGAAAGGATATGTTCATCTAGCAGAATATGATTGATTAACCAAGCCGAAGGGATATTTTGTGTGTGTCAGCACTTGGAAATGCCATAGTCTCTATCTATTCTCCTGCTCATCTCTTCTCCCACATGGTTTAATGCAAAATGCCAATCTTTGTTGGGCCCTACCATCTTTTCTCTAGTTTCATCATTATCATTCTGGAAAATTATCTTTATTTCATGTAAATAGGATCAGTCTTATAACCTGAGGGGAAATGGTGTACACATTATTTTGTAAATTATCTCTTTGCAAGAGGTTAAAAATATTTCCTTATGAAGTTAGTATTCACTGAATAAGTGAGATGAGGCTGTTTTATTCATCAGCAGAATCAGCATAGCACAAGTAGCAACAATGAAAATTTCTTTAGCTAAACCAGGAACATCAATCAGACTCTGCCTAAAGATGAGCTTTCTTCAGGTTACCTGAAATTATTTTATTCTGGCTCTATGAGAAAATTGCTGCTAGTTGTTACTTCTACTGTCCTTGTATAATATCTTTAGAGTAACAGACTTGAAAACAAAGTACAAGTATTAAATGGATTACGCGGGTGTTATTTCCCACGTAATAAAATTTTGCTGTCTTTCCTATGTGGATGTGTGCTTAATCCCAATTTACTTCTTTCATTGAACATATTGGTATTATTATTTACCTCCCTTGTCCAATTTCAGCTTAGATAATTTTCCGATATTAATATAGTCACGTTTGAACTAAAAATTAATCATATTAGTTATTCATTATTGTATCCACATTTTGAGAGATAGTGTGCTCCCACCTAATATCCAGAGTCAAATATACCCTTTTCAATTAAAAAAAAGAAAAAAATAAAAAAAATAAAAAACAGATTTGCTGTTAGTATATCCACTTTAAAATCCTTCATTAAGTAAATGAAGAAGTTTAAGAATAAAAGATTTCTAACTCCTGTGTTTCTTAGTCATATCTCTGGAAAAAAACTTTTATGATGGGCTGTGTTTCCCTAGAGAAAATGATAGGAACTGAGAATAAAATCTTATTATTTCCCTTATTTTAGGCAGTCATTTGTAACTTCTGCAGTGTTATAGGCATGGATTGCCAGAATTACAAACTTTTCATATCACCACATTATAGATTTAATTTATTTTTGCATACACAGTTTGAAAATATAATTCTGCACCACAATTGTTTGGTAAATTGGGATGGAATTCACCTCACCTAATTTAGAGCCAAGATAGATGTCCAATTAGCCACCAAGGCTCCCACTAAACTCAATGGAAAAAAAAGGATACACCAGAGGATGAGTCATCCCATCTGTCTTGGTCACGTATCTTGAGTGGGATGAATTGCCTTCAAATGTGCTTATCACTCTTTGCTGAACTGCTAGATTACTTGCTCACACAGTATGTCTTTTAGATCACTGAAATTAGGTGAAATGAATTTCACTTTCACTCAACACGGCAAAAAACCAAATGAATATTTCTGTGTTTATGTTTTGAAACCCCAATCCTTTCTTCAGTCTCTGCAGTTAAGATTTGTTATGTTTGAAGAACAGTGATGGATTGAAACTGAAGCCAATGAAATAAGTCATATAAAACTCTTTGCTCAAATTTTGTGACCTCTGGGCTTTTTGTGTTCAGTCACCACCGATATTTCTTTTACCTTCCTGAGTGGTCATGGAAATTAAGCAGCAATTACATATTTTATATGGATAGGACATTTTTATGCCAAGGGATCATATTCCCAAAGTTGTTACAGCAACCAACTGATAGAGAATTGAGCAGGATGGATCTGGTCCTTCATAATTTGGACCAATTTTCAATTAATTTTTTCAATATTTTTTTTTTTTAAAAACAAACATCTACATATGGAGTTATTTCTATACCTAGTGCGAAGTATTTTCAGGCTGACTAAATCTTACTAGACCCAGAAAAGGAGGAGTGGAAAATTCCTTGATTTGCTTTTCTTTCCATTTCTTTCTGATCCTAAGTGGGGCTTTTGACATGGCATCTAACTAAAAGTTGGATTCACCTTCCTATTAGCTTCAATGGAAGGTAGTGATGCAGAAATATATCCAATCATGGAGCAGAAATGTTCCCATATCATCAGGGACAAACTGTAACTAAGCAACAGCTCACATTCCTCCTGTCAAGTAGTTTTGCAGGTTGGTGTGCTATTGAGCCCTAAAGGAAAAAAAAAAAATAAAAATCATGCATTATAAATAATTTTAAACAAAAAAAATTATTAACCTTTTAGTATCTTGTTAGGATTTTACAAGCCAGTCAAGGACTTCTTTTTAATAGAAAACCTGTTAGATTGCTGTAAACTTTAAATCAAAAGCTGAACACAAAAGGATCGAGACCTTAGGGAACTCAAAAACTTTTCTGACAAAAGAGTGCAAAGCACCATCCTGCACACAAAATCATAATGCACAGACAAAAGACTCCACTGTCTGTCCCATGAAGCAAACCTGCAGGCAAATCTGCACTGAGACAGAATCGCAGATGTTACAGCCATAGATGTCTTTTTATAACTGAGTTAAAAAACTCCCTTGTGTTAACAATTCATGTAACACTGGAAAAAAATAGCATTGCCTGGCATTCAACGCATAAAATTCTAGGTTTTATTCCTACTCTGCTAATCAGCTGCAATTAGTACAAACTTCTTTTTCAATTCTTTAAGGAGATCCAGCCATGATGAAGAAGATGGGATGGAAAGTTCATGACTTACTGAACTTTTTTCATTAAATGTCTCAGTCATGAGCCAGGATACTTTGCAGAAGGTGTAGGTAAAGTGTAAATCATTGACCATACAGTCAATAGCACTATTAACGGACACTTTTGTGAGGCATCTGGCTTGCTACCATATGCCATTTAAATTATGAACTAGAAAAACACTGTAAAAACACAGTACACAATAAATATCAAATGTTTAATTAATAGTGTGTTATAAGGGGGAGAGAGATCTTTTTATTTTTGAGAAAATTTCTTTCTAATGTCCTCTAACAGTCAATTCTTCATTCTATATTATTTAGTATCCCTATCAGTGACTTGGATTAGAGTGGAAAAGCACTTTCAGTAGAGACAAAAAATTAGAAAATTGCAGTGTTGTCTTTAGCCTAAACTTTAAGGATATATGAAGAGAGTGATCTTACTAATATCTTCCCTCCAGCTCAGGCCTGATGAGACAGACTTCAGTAAAAACATATCAAGAACTAGCTGGACAGAAATGAATGTGGGAATTCAAATACATAGCTTAGAGTTTTGTGATAGTTTAACTTAGCTGGCAGCCAAACAAAACACAGCCACTCGCAGCCCCCTGTCACCTCTTTCCCCCTGCCACCCAGGGAATCAGGGAGAGAATTGGAAAGGTAAAGGTAAAGAGACTTGTAGGTTGAGATAAGAACAATTTAATAATTAGAGTAAAATAAAATTAAAATAGTAATAATAATAATAATAGTGAGAAGAATAATGATAACAACTATATATATATATATCCTGGAGGAGTGAAAAGGAACCCCAAAACCAAAATTGCAATCCCAGAAAAGCAAGCCCAAACGATGTCTGAGAGAATCTCCCCAGTTTCTGGTAAGCCCTAGTTAATATATTAAACATGATGTAATATGATATTTAATATCTTATTGGCATATCCAACTGTCAGTTCTGGATTTTATTCCTACACTTTTCTTCACCCCCACCCCCCTAGTCCTCTGCTCTTGCAAACTGCCCAAGCACCATAACCTTGTATCTTATCAACTTTTCTTCTTATAACAATCCCCACTGAAACCAAAACACAGTGCTTTCTAGATACCAAGAAGAAAATTATCCCTATCCTAGCAAAAAAACAGGACAAGTTTCCAAGGGAGCTCCTTCCTTCCTTCCTTCCTTCCTTCCTTCCTTCTCTCCCCCTCTTTCAATAACCAAAGAAGGAATGTATGAGAACATTATAGTTTGTTCTGAGAAAGTTAATTTCTTACTACTACAAACTTTCAGCTTGTACTTCCCTTTTTTCCCTATTGTGTTCAGCACTGACACTTAGTCCTTACCGATAATTTACCCTACTCACTGCAGGGAGGTTGGAAAGGGCCTTTAAAGGTCTTTAAAGGAAGGACCTTTAAAGAACTATTCCATAATTCTATGATTCTATACTAGTATGTATGATAAAACTTGTTTCTCAAGAAGGGATCAAAACTACTCGTGTCCCATAATGCTCAATGCATTTACAGTCCCAGTGTAGTTATGAAGTTTGGCTATTTTCAGACTTTGAAAAGTTTTGTAGTTTATTTCCTGAATCTAAAAGTCTGAGAGAGCATCTAACTTTGTTTTTTCATACATCATCATGGAGGAAAAAAACTAGGGAGTAACAGACAGGACATCGTTTGAGCAAGCAAAACCAGAGAAATGCATTTAGAAATATTGAAATTAAAATTTTATCCAGCATACAACATCTAATCTCCAAACCTTAGTGAAGTATATTAGCATAACAAACTTGACAGTGAAGAAGAGCTCTGTACCCTGGCCAAACTAAACATGACAAATAATGGATTGGTTTAATCTGTTTGGTAGTATTCATATCAGTTTGAAGGAATATTGGGAAACTCCCATAAATCTATTCATCTTACCCTTTTTTCTTCTGACTTCTGTAGTCATTTATGTGGTTCTTTTTCTATCTGAATAGAAAGCTGCTGTAGGTTGGAATTTTACTGGATGAAATGTAGAGTGATTGCTTGTCAGGTTGTTGGCAAGGTGGCAAATCTATGTTATTGCTGCCATGAGGTTCATTTCCACATTCTTTTGAGTACTTGGAATTTTCCTCAAGAGGAAAAAAATGGGCCATTATCACAGCTTCTGTTATTGCATCTGGCACTATTACTACTGAAGCATTTCGATTGAGTTTCATCCAAAAATAGCAGAAAAAAAGAAACATGTTCCAATGGTTTCAGGTGACTAACTTTTTTTGTCTGATAGTTTAGGATAGAGTCTGAGTCTGTGGTCCAACACCTGCGCACGATCCACTGAAGCAGTACACATCATCTCCATCATCTCTTGTCCTGCCCTGACGACCTTCTTTCTGGATGCAACACAAAAATGGCTGTGAAATATAGTCCAGAGCAGTTGCCTTAAGAACAGCAACATCTCTTTTATGCCACCTTCCTCCTTGGTGGCCTTTCCCTGCCACACACTACACAAACGTGAGACAAATGTAACTTCTGCACACCAGATTTTCTCTGCAGTTGTTGAATGCTGAATAGGCACAGGAAATCTACTTCTTAAGGACATTGGATGCTCAAGGCTTCTGCTCGACTTCTGCCTTAAACATATATTAAGTCCACAGCATCTTTGAAAGTCATAGGCCCACATTACAGTTCTCAAAACCTGTCTTATTACATATGCACAGTGAATCCACCACTTGGTAGGGAAAATATGGGATACGTAGCTCTTTCATGAGGCTAACACAAGGCATATGAAAGCAAAGACACCAGTGGCTGAAAGGAGTAGAGTTCAAACTAATAGATATATTCTCAAATCTTGGTATTTTAAGGGGAATCAGAAAATTCTCATTGCAATGGACTGAAGTTGGAATCTTTGTCTTATATTTGGGACACCTAGTCAAGGTGAAGGTTTATTAGAAAATAACTGATTTTTTCAGTGATGTTTTGCTACAGCACTTTTAACTTTTTTTTTTCTTTTTTTTTTTTCTTTTTACCAATACATTCCAGGACACTGCAACTCATTCCATACATTCCATATTATGGCCAACATTGAAGTCATCTGTGGGGGAAAGTTTGTGGAATGTAAGAAAGAAACTAGTTTGGACTGTGATCCTTAGTATGGTTTCCTTCTCAAAATGTATACTGGGTTGTTATAGGGGGTGTTTGCAATTGTGCCTGGAATCTTTGTTAGTTTGTTCACCATATGTTAAATGCACTTCTGTATTTGGTTTTGCTGAAGGGTTGGCCAGGTAGCAAGGAGACACCTTGTTCTTGCTGTTTCACTGTGCCATCTAGACCCTGCAGAGGGAGGTGTAGATAGCAACTTCCAGACAGAAAACCTGAGGAAAGAGAAGGTGATGGTGCTCCTGCAGTGCAGAGAGAGAATGAGAGTAAGCAGGGACCCTGGAACACGATAAGACACTGGGAGATACTTGAGATTAACAGATTTGATAATAAGATAAACCTGAGCCAAATCTGTGTAAAAATTAATATTTTACTTGAATTCAGAAACAAATAGGCAAATTTTGTGGCCACTTGAAGAAAGCAAGTCTCAAGAGAGGAAGGTACCTTCACGAATACAGCTGGCAGGGGAGCATGGGGTGCTTTTTAATATCAGATGTATTCTCTCACACAAAAAATCTGTTTTTTGGGGGGTTTGGGTTTTTTTTTTCAATGTTAAAATTATTTTATTTTAATAAAATTTAGCTTTGCTGTCAGAAAAGTGTTTTTATGACTTTTGCTCTTTCCTCTTTAAGGAGAAGATGCAGGCAGACCTCTCTCAACTCTCTAGGGTGTTATCAGAACCACGGAAAGAAAAGTTGAACACAAGGTAATGGGAAAGCTCAGGCTGGAATTTAGCATAGTTCCATGAGCACAAGAGGTATTCACTTGACTTTCTGTACACCATTTGCCCATTTATGTTTCTCAAGAGGCATCCTGCATGTTCATGCCAGTGGAAAGTAAAGCTGAGCAGAAGTTAACTTTCCTGAGCAGAAATGAAACCTAGAAATGAAACCTAGGCTAGTGTTAATGCATGTTTTGACTCAAGAAATTTAGCACCCATAAAAGGAATTCATTTCATATTTAAAAAAATCCCAAAGATATTGAAATGTTGTGAGTCAAATAACATGTAGGAAATAAAAGGATATAAATCCAGAGCAAATTTTTAGATCCTTTACTGGACATATAAAACTCAAGTGGGTTCAAACCGGAACTTTTTCTGCATTTAAAGTGACAAGTGGCAGAAGCTCCTCTGATAAGCGACCCAATTATATCAGGATTATCACAAGCCAGTCTTAATAAAACTCAGAAATGAACTCATGCCACTATCAACCTGACAAAAAATGTCACAAAGGATCTTCCCAATTATAGTTTAATTAATATGCAAGGGAATAAAACTAGACTAAAAAAATATTTGTGATCAGTTTTGCAGAGAAATAATTGCAGCTGTTCATACTCAATCCTTTGAGTTTCTAAGACAAGTGGAACAGATTGAAACAGTGGTGATAGGATCTGTAACTGATGGTAGACTTTTTTTTATCAAGCAATGCATTCTTCATGAGCTGACAGGCAGGTTTGATTCCATGACAATGAAGAAAACCATTTCAAGTGGACTTGAAGTAGAATAATTTCTTCAGGGTGCTGAGGAAGCTATGTCAGAAGTGTGGGATGTCTCAAAGCAATGCAGCTGCAGTGGGCAGGTTCATTTTTTCCAGGAGACGGTAACAGGGGCTGTTACCTACTCATTCCAGCAAGTTCTCCAGACTGTATGTCATAGAGATATCCTTCTTTTTCCCTCTTCCAGACCACAGATGAACCTGGTCATTACATCACCAAACTTAAACAAGTTTTTTATATGGATGGAAAGTTAAATAGTGAAAACATTAGAAACATAAAGTGTACCATATCTGTAAGACTGAGCAAGTACCTTCAGTTAGAGATTAGCCAAAAAAAATAAAGGAAAAAGAAGCACAAATGTCAGTGAAGTCAATAGGATTACTTGCCCCTAAGTTCTGTGGGCTACTTTAAGAATCTCCCTGTGAAATTTCATGACCTAAATTTCTGAAGCTATATTTGAAAGCTAAAGAAGGGAAGTTTTGGGGAATTTTTGGAAACTAGGTATGATTTTGCAGCTTCAAGCACCTAACTATAAATTTTATCACTTGATTTAAATGGACAGAGAAAGACCCTATCTTCTTTGATCTGTCAGACCAAGTGAAGCTTACCTGGGAGTGAATGTGTTATTTGCATATTATTATTTGCAAAAGAGTGCTTAGGATTTATTTGATAGTTGCTTCTGACAAGTTAAGTGCAGAAGGATAAAATAAGTAGGGCAAATGTCTTTTAAGGTGGGATTTGGATAACATGCAGGCTTGTCAGTATTAAAACCTTAGTAGAGGATGGCATATTTTATGTGCATGTAGTTGTCCTTGTAAAGGAAAGGAGGATGGTAAAGAAGTGCTGTCCCAGCACAACTATAGTGAATTAATAAAACCAACAGCTATGTAAGCTCTCTCTAATTATTCCTTTTACAAACTGAGATAATGTTCTGTGGTGGGTTGATCCTGGCTAGGTGCTAGGTGCCCACCAAGCTGTTCCATAACTCCCCCTTCTCAACTGAACAGTGGAGAGAAAATATAAAAAAAGGCTTGTGGGTTGAGATAAGCACAGGGAGAGACCATTCACCAATTACTGTCACAGACAAAACAGACTCAACTTGGAGTAAGTTAATATATTTTATTACCAATCAAATCAGAGTAGGATAATGAGAAAAAAACCCAAATCTTAAATCACAGACAAAACAGACTCGACTTGGGGGAAGTTAATACATTTTATTACCAATCAAATCAGAGTAGAATAACGAGAAAAAAAAAAACCAAACAAATCTTAAAACACCTTCCCCGCACCCATCCCTTCTTCCTGGACCTAACTTTACTCCCAGTTTCTCTACCTCCTCCCCCTCAGCAGATGAGAGGGACAGGGAATGGGCGTTGCACTCAGTTCATCACACCTTGTTTCTACCACTCCTTCCTCCTCAGGGGGAGGACTCATCACACTCTTCCCCCACTCCAGCATGTGGTCCTTCTCAAGAGAGACAGTCCTCCATGAACTTCTCCAGCATGAGTCCTCACCATGAACGTCAGTTCTTCATAAACTGCTTTAGGATGGGTCCTTTCCATGGTGTGCAGTCCTTCAGGGACAGACTGCTTCAGCGCAGGTCCCCCATGGGGTCTCAAGTCCTGTCAGGAACCTGCTCCAGTACAGGCTCTCACTGTGTCACAGCCTCCTTTGGGCATCCACTCACTCCCAGTTCTCCACAGGCTACAGGTGGTCATCTGCTCCAATATGGACCTCCACGGACTGAAGGGGACAACCTACCTCACTATGGTCTTCACCACAGGCTGCAGGGGAATCTCTGCTCTGGTGCTCAGACCACTTCCTCCCTCTCCTTCTTCACTGACCTTGGTGTCTGTAAAGGTTGTTTCTCTCACATATTTTCACTCCTTTCTCCAGCTGCTGTTGTGCAGCAGGTTTTTTTTTCCCTTTCTTGCATATATTATCACAGAGATGCTACCACCATCGTTGATGGGCTCAGCCTTGGCCGGCATCTCCATTGTCTCTGTCAACACAGGGGAAGCTTCTGTCATCTTCTCATTACAAAGTCACCCCTGTAGCCCCACCACTACCAAAACTTCACCATGCAAACCCAATACTTATTCCCAGGTAAGTGTGCTTGAGAATGATACCAAGACTCTTCATAGAGGTGTTAGCTACTTCTTGAGTTCTCTTGTGAAGTATCCCACAGACTGCTGTCAAGATCAAAATCCCCTTGAATCAGGTGTTTAAAGACGCTTACATTCCCCAGAGAGACTCAGAATTAAGAGAGTAATTAAATCCAGGAAAGGCTGGAGACATCTGTCTAATTAATCACCTTGACTTTTTTTTTTTTTTTTTTTTTAATTCAGTATTAGCAGAGAGATGCAATATATGAGAAGAACAGCAAGAAAAGTTGATAAAAGGAGACAATTTGAAAAGAGTAAAGCAGCATCAGTGCCTGGAAAAAAGGGGATATCAGTGAAAAACATGAAGCATTATGCCAACATTGTCTCCATCTAGAATCAAAAGGGAGAGCAGGGCACACCTAACCAGTAACTTACCCACTGCTTTAATGATATACAGAAAAAATTACCCTAGGCCCATCACTTTAAGACACCCAAAGAATTGCAGCCTCACGTGTCGTGGACGAGTATAGTACAGGAAGGCTAGGGAAATGTTTTGGAATATCTAATTTCTGTTCTTGCTGGTAGTTGTGACTAGGAATGTTTAATTTCCTGATTCTTAAGGTCTCATCTGTTGCTACATCTTCTTTTCAGTAGTAAACTGATAAGTTGGTGAGGTTTTTTTATCTAAATAGGATCTCAGGGCAGTGAGTTCCATAGGTTAAAAATGTATTAGAGGAAATTAATATTTTCTTTTTACAATTTTATGCTGTATTGCATATTCACGAGTAATCTCCTAATTCTTGTCTCTCAGTCTGACCACTTCTTTTGAGTCAGTTTTTTTCCTTTTTTGTTACAACTACACTCTCATTAATGAATTTGTGAAATGACTCAGTAAGAAGTTGGGCAATGGTGGAATTTATTTATTTATTTATTTAAATTTCAGGATGATAGTTTGTCCTCATGTGAGAGGCTTTAACTCTGCCATGGGAACTCTGCATAACTGACTTTGTTCTCTCCACTCTCTGCTTTGCAACTGCAGTTCAATATTTCTGATGTTATTATATATATCACCCCATCGTAGAATTGAAACATTATCATTTAGTGTGTGCTCAAAACACTAGTGATATATCTTCTTAATTTGTCCAGTTTCATAGATGCAATTTAATCAGCTTTTTGCACTTTGTAATGACTGTGACATTGAACAAACAGTCTAGTGGTCCATCTGCAGAATACCAATTAATAACAAAATGGTAGCAGATTGCCGCGCACTATAGAAATCCCGTCTGGTGTCAACTAAGTATTTACTTTGAAATAAACCATTGGACAGTTTTGTAGTTTTTGTTAGTTACATAGGAGACTATGGCATACTGACTTGAATTCTTTTCATGTGGGAAGAAATTATAATCTTTTTGATGATTGACTGCTTTCAATTTTTAGAATGACCTAATATGAAACTTATAGTTACATTAATTTCTTGATTTGGAATAGTAGTATTGCCAAAAGCAATAAGAATTAGTAGGAAGAGATATATTTTCTAGCATAAGCAACAATATTAATATTGGCCTGAAATAATAACTGAGTTTGAAAAATATTGAGATATTTCCCTGCCTTTCATAATATGCTAGAGACTAAAGGTTTGTTCTAGTTTATTTTAAAATCTTTCGAGGTGACTGTAATTTAAATCATCTCTAAATGAATAAAATGGTTGTGGCTAAAGAGATCATATTAGTAAATATAAACAACCTTTCCCTCAGGAAAACCATCAAAGTAACACCAAAAATACCACCGTAGCTACAAGCTTTATTAATATTTTGGAGAGATTAAATTAAAGATTTTACAAATCAGTTGCTCACACTACGGTTTCTTGGATGAAGTTAAAATGGTCTTATATCACCTTTGGGAAAAGAATCTTAAGGGACTTGTGTTCACTTCTGTGTGACAAAGTAAAACATATAAAATGTATTACAAAATTTGAGCTTTGTCCACCTCCTCCTCTTTTTCACATAATTAATTTCTATCTTTATGCTTGTATGCATTCAGCAGATATGGCAAGAAATTAGTAAACAAACCAGTCATTAGAGGGGTTATGTAGGAGATGTATCATCATGTACTAGAAAGGCTTGTTCTGCCACAGTCTATTTTTTGTGGTTAAATGATGCTGATTTCTAAGGTTAGTATTTTAAAAGAACAACATTTTCTCATAAGAAAAGAGAATAAATAAATTATAAAATAATTGTTATAGCCACCATATGTCACATCCTTTTTTAATTCTCTTTCATATTTTTCCAATCTGAAATATTCATCTTCTGAAGCACAACCTTTTCCTCTGACCTTTAGGAAATTAAATAAAAATGAGGAGTTTCCCTCCTCCCCACTTGAAGGATAAAAAATGTGCCTATATTATGAAGTAAAATAGATTAAAATCCTCCTTAATAAGTTATCAAAACCACCAGAATGCTTCTGACAAAATCTCCTAAATGTCTCTTCAGTCACTTAGGAATATGTGCAATTAAGGAATGCTAGGAAAAAAAAAATAAAATAGATTTCTTAATGGATTACAAGCCCAATTCATAATTAACATACACATCAATCTTTTCTTCTTCACCACAAACAGTTCTTTCTGACATATTTTGATGGCACAGAAATGTTGTTAATAGCAGAAAAATGAATCAAACTGCATTTAAAAAATAGTTTTAGCTGGCTCCTGTGATCTGCCTCCTAGCAGACCCATGACCAATGCTGCAGATTCCTTCCATGATGGTTTTCCAGAATGCATCTGCCTTCTATCTGTAAACAATTTGCAGCATTTATGAGGTGTTCATGTCTCATATCCTTGCTTTACATGCTAAGATTGATGAACATCATACTCATTAATGGGCTTGATTACCCTTATATGGATTCCTATTAACTAGGAACTGGATAATTTCCAAAGCCATTTTTCAAATACATTAGCACAGGCAACTTTGTCATTGTAACTTTTGGCAAATATCTGTGTGGGCTGCTTGTGGTGGCAGTGGTAAGAGAATACACCTAATTAACAAAAGAGGGACCTTTAAGCCCCTCAAGGAAAATTTAACAGGGGGAAAAAAAAAAAAAAAAAAAAAAAAAAAGAAGAATGCAGCAGTGGAAAATGTCCATGACATGCTAGAATATGGATCCAGTGCTTGACTGACAGGAAGTTGCCCAGATTTCAAAAAAAGACAGGATCATGCCCCACTCTATTGCTCAAGATCCTCCAAGAATCAGAAATTATCCCTCAAGAGACAGGAATATGCTGCTGTATGCAGGAATTAAATTTCTCCTCTTTTCTTCTGTTGAATGACACCCAAAGCTCACAACCAAGATTTCTACCAGATTAAATAATGTGGGTTTGTCCTTTGAAACTTACAGGATTTGTAAACATCGTTTGTTATGTAGATTCATTGTCACTTGTCTTCCTTTCACTCCTAAAAAGCTGCTGTGTGCAGAGAGGGGATTACTTACAGGCATAGCTATGAGACATAACCCTTCATCTACACAGAGGGCTCCCTAAAAAGGATCAAGTGAAAACAAAACAAAATCATGCTGCTGCCTAGGGAATTATCTAATGTACCACGTGCGAAAATGGTTCTTCTCAAAGGGGAGAAATGCAAGAAGCAGAGACACTGCAGTATCACACAAAAGTCAGCTTGCACTTAGTGAGAGGCAACTTGAACATATGCTGATATTCAGAGTGGGATGGATACAGTTCATTCACATCCACCCTAAAAATACCAAGCAGCATATGGCTGAGAAAGTAGGAGAAGAGCAGGCAGCAGCATCATTCAAATCCCTGTGCTGGGAACTGTGTTAGGAAGCTGGGATCTGAGAGGTGGTGATAAAAGTGGTGGTGTCACCTTCATCTTCTCTTGAGTAGATGAGCTTGCTGGTGGGTCATTGTCCGTCACTGCTGCCACCTTCCCTTTCCACAGAAAGTGAATATTACTTTGATTGCTAGTTACTAAGTGATACCCTTAAGGGCAACACTTAAGGAGAAGGTCATATTGATGATATTTGCTCTGTGTGTCCTTAGAAGATAAAGAGCATGGCGGCACTAATCTAAGGAACATGATAACACTAACCTTAGGAACACGGAGACATTAACCTTAGCTTACAAATGTGTCATGTAAATCTCTCAAACACAGAGCAGAAATTTTACGCCAGTATCTTTGCAACGAATGCTGTTAGCTATGTTTTCTACAAGAGTGTTTCATAAACAGGAAAAGACTGTCTCCAGGAAAAGACTCTTAGAAGACTTTTATTCTTTTTACCTTTCATGGTTTTTCAGATAACCATGCCGAACTGTTGCTTGCACTCCCCAGGGACTCCTGTGTGGGAGCTCCTTAATATCATCTTATATACAATTTATATATGAAATTACAAGGGGAAGCATTACAGTATAAGGAAATAGAATTTCAGACATATACTTTTGAGTATTGCCACTCTATCTCCTTAGATCCAGAATGTCACAAAAAGACAAATATTTTCCAAAAGAGATGGTCTGATGTCCAGCCTTCAAAAAGTGGGAAAAGAATTAATGGAGCTTTTTAGAACTATGGCTGCACCCCCTTTGAAGCATGTCTTTTGCTGAAATAATTTGACACTTTTCTAGGTTGCAGGGCACCTGAAGATGCTCCTTGATATCTAATTATCTTCAGCAGTCCCTGAGGAAAACTTTAGACCTTACATTTAGGTGAGAGCCTCCAACTGTAACTCATGCGTTTGTTACATCCAGTTTTCAGGAATATGACAAAGTTGTGATGCCCAGGAGTGCAATTGTAAGTGCAGCCACTTCCACAAGGTGAAAAAAAAAATAAAAAATCTGTCATTCAACAAGGGACAGCATCTACAGATCAAATTAACTGCAAGCACCTTCAGGGTGGCTGAGGTATTTGATGTGGTCACATTTCTGTTATTTTCTTTCCATGAACAAGAGTGTAAAACAGCACCGAACAATCACGTTTGCCTTTTACTTTCCTCTGTCTCTTCCAAGACACTGATGTTGTGCATGGCATGGCCTATGTGAAGTGGCAAATGTACACCAGCCCTTCTGCTTTGATCAGCTGGAAGAAGTCACTCTGGCTTCCTTTGGTCCAGCATTCCTCAGCTGGAACCAGAGAACCTGCCACCAGCCCCTTAAAATTTTTCTCTCTCCCAAAATGTAGTGAACTTCCTCAAAATGACTTCATTTAACCATTTCATTGCTTTTTATTACTAACAATTACAGTAGATGCTTTCATACCTGTTTTAGGTTGTTTGGCTCACCTTTCTGGTTCACCCCTCACACTCTCTTTTGTACAAATAGTTTGGCTGCCAAGAGACAGATACGTTAAGCAGAATCCTTTTAATAAAAAAATAATAAAGGATTTGAGTTCTTGAACTGTGTTGCTTTGGCAGCTCTGATAAGGAGAAAACACCCGCAGTGTGATGATAATGTGGGAAAAGCTTCATCGTCTGCTGTTTCTCACTCCTTTGCTGCATTTAAATTATGTAAGAGTCTGCTTCCATCTCAGCCTACTGCACCCCGCTTAGCAGCCTGCATGACTCTGCAGCTAATTCTTGCAGCTACTGTAATTCCCTCTTGAAATTATTTGGCAGCTCACCCTGCAGAAAAGGGCATATCTGGAAATTGCCTTTTCTGCAGTTTCACAATGTTAGTGATTATCCAATTTAAGCCGGAGGATCACACTCAAAGGAATTGAATTTCCATATCTGAATAATAGCTCCTGTCTGTGCTTCCATTTCTAGTGGGTTCTTCATGAAGCAGCAGAATTTTGGATACAAAATTCTAAAGGAGCTCCCTGAGGAATAATTAAACTAAAATCAACATGAGTGTTGAGTGAAAACTGGACATTAAATTTCACACTAAATCTCTTAAGATAAAGATTAGACTAAAGACCATTTTTTCCTGGGACATTTCTCATACCGTTTAGTATCTCCTTCAGGAAGAGACTTGATTTTGGGGGTCAAATTTTCTGGCCAAAAATAATGTCAGAACAAGCTTTATTAAAACATTGTTTGTAAAAGATTATGGCCACAGAAACGTGTCACTTCCCCTTTTGGAAGGCAAAGAAACAGTACAAAATCACTGTAATGCAGTCAAGCAACACCGAGTTTCCTAAAGTTCAAATAAAAAAATGACTGTAATTTTGGAATATGATAATTATACATCACCCAGTTTTGGGGATTTCCACAAAGTGTTGATAAAACATTTTGACATTCGCAGTCAGATACCCAACATGTTTAATTTTCAGAAAAACATTTGGATGCTGAAGTTTCTTTTCAGTATGGGAAGATAGTGTTCTTATATTACTAAGATAAGATAGTGTTCTTATATTACTCTAAACTGGTTTGTCCTTTCCTAACAGAGTGCTGGTTTTGCTGTTGGAAGTTTTCCACACCGTGTTGCATTGGCATTTAGTCTCCTGATAGTCAAGACAACTTCATAACAGCAGATTGGGGTTTTTTTGTTGTTTTTTTCATATTTTTTTAAATATTGTCCAGTCTTGCTGCAATGAGTTAAAAGACTTGTATTGCTTTAGAATCATAAGGGTTAATAGCTATCATCTTCCATTAAAGTAATCAGAGCATGGTTCAAGACTAAAGTTAGTTGTGACAATTTCTCTTTGATCCAGAATTATAATGGGCTATAAGAAAAACAGATCCTAAAATAACATCCAGCTGCTTTATTTTTTAACCCCAATCTCACATGAGATTCCATATTCTAGCAGAAGGAAAGGAATCATTTCTGGCAACGTCTTCTTGAACCACTTATGAAAAAGTAAGAATTTACAATTAAAAATCATATACTTTTATCCTGAAGGGTGTCAGGTGCATCTTGCAATGTGCCAAGTACCCTCAGTTCCCATAGAAACTAAATGGGATCAAAGGACACCCAGCACCTTGCTAGCACAGACTGTTGGCTGACAACCAGCCTAGATGTTTGTTTGCAGATGTGCTACACCACTAACAGCTTTTATAAGAGTTTTAAGATTTCCATTAGGTAGACAAGACTGAGGACTTTTCAAGGACACAGTGCTTTAAAGCTTTTTGAAACCTATAGGCTGAAATAGCCTCTTTAGATACACATTCAGCTCATACCAAAAATAATAAAGGAGCAGTGCAGTTAGTGTGAATACCTTTACCGCACCTATTAAAGGAAACTCTTTCTTATTGGAGAGACTTTTTTTTTTTTTTTGCAGCAGTGTTTTACATACTGGCCACGAGAGCACTGCACCAATCTGCAGAGCTATCAGAATCACAGGGAATGTTTTACCGCTATGAAGCCAGCAGCAATAGTAATGGGATGCAGATCTCATTCAATCCTCTGTAGCATGATTTCCCATGCCACACTGCTATAGGGTAAAAATATATAGTTTGAGACCAAGCAGAAGAAAAAACTATTTCCCTCTGTGTACTTTGTAAGTATAGTACAATTTTTTCTAGCACTTCTCCCATACAAGGCAGGAGCACAGATATGGCAAACGTGGCACACAGTGTCCAGATGTCTGCTGGATTTGAGTATATTTCTGCATGCAGATGTACCCATTCTTGCTGTAATACATGTTCTTTATTTGCTGTGATGTAAGTTGTCTAATCTATATTGGACTTTCAGCTGTGATTTTTGGAGCTGTTGGACACCAGTAAATCCCAGCCATTCCAGCAGAACTATGGGTACTTTATAGCATTTTCAGTGAGATTTGTCTGATCATATCTGAACAGTTACAGTACAGAGGCCTGCAGCTGACTAAGTCACCATATCAATGGAGACAAATAAGCACCAGAATGGGAAATTTATTCTACTGATTTTAAAATCAGTGAGGAAAACTGTACAATATTAAAAAGAAACCCAAAACAACAACAAGAACAACAACAAAAAAAAAGAAAACCACAACAAAACCCCCCTACCCCTATTTCTTCTTATTGAATATAAAAGGCATCCAGGTGATTAAGTAAGAATTTGTAGATGAGTACTTTATGGCTTTCTGACATTACATGCATCCCCACTTTACAGCTGTCTGAGATGGGGTATTCAAAGACTCTTTATAACATACACATCTTTATCTGTTATCAGAATGACACATTTTGGTGACCTGTGGGTGTATTTCTCAGCAGAAGCTGCTGCCTTGTAAAAAAACAATGGGTTTCCCCAAAGGAGGCAGATCCTGCATCCAGTGGGTGCTGCAGATCAGGCTGGCTCAGCAGCCGCTGCTTGCATGCAGCAAAGTGTTTGCTGCTCTCACAGACAGTCTGCTCTGCAGCAAAAGAAGGAAGTTGCTACTTCCTAGAGAATATTGGCTCCATTTCCTTCTGCAGGAGGTAACAGGACCCAAATCTCACTCAGTTCTGTAAATGGGAGGAAGCCACTGTTTTGCATGGGGCAACTTGTTTCTTTGCTAAGTAGGAGTTCTCATTTCTCACATGCTTCTTGCTTTACTTCCCTCACTTTCAGTACTGTTTGTCTGCCTTGGCAGACCTTGAATTGCTAGCCAGAGCACTCATTTTACTAATACAGACATGGAACAACTTAGGTTGAGAGGGACCTCCAGAGATCACCAGGTCTAACCAGCCCACTTCTCGAAATGGAGCTAACCTCAGTTTCTGAGGGCTATGTCTCACTGAATCTTGAACATCAACCAGAGTGGTTCCCTCCACACTCTCTCTAGGCAATATGGTCCAGAATTTGACCCCCTTCATGGTATAAATATTTTTCCTTCTGTCTAACCACAGATGAATCTGTATCTGTCTTTGCGTTCTCCCAGTAGGTAGTTGCAGAGAGCACTAAGGTCTCGCCTCAACCCTCTCTTCCCCAGGATGAACTGATCCAGCTCTTTCAGCCTCTCCCCATATACCAGGTACTCCATCCAGCTCCCTGGTCAGTAGGGTAGCCTCAGCTGGACTCACTGCACAATATCAATATCTTCCTTGTACTGAAGAGCCCAAACCTAAATGCAGCACTCCAGATCTGGTCTCAGCACTCCAAATAGAGGGGAAGGCTTACCTTCCTGGACCTGCTGGCTACACTCCTTTCACTATTTGTAGTTGAAAGCCAAGTCACTCTTTTCTTTACCAAAAAAAAATGTCTTTTATAGCTTCAGGATAATGAGAAAGCAGAGATAATTTTCTTTACCAGTGCCCATGTTGTTTTCATCTTCAGTAGCAGGGATTTCTAAAGCTTGGTGGTAACGTCAGTGAACACAGACTTTTTAATTAACGCCTCTACCCATTCTGTCACTCAACCAGGTTTTACAGAGCTGAGATCTTCCTCTTCATTCTTTTTGTCTTACCCTCTTCCTTCTTCAGGATCCCTAAATTGTTAGTTCCCCGAAACATGTAGTACCCCACCACCCCCAAGTAAAAAAAAAAAAAAAAAAAAAAAAGTGGAATAGCTGTATTGTAACATCAAGGTTTTATGAGCCTTTTCCCTCATGTTGGGTTTAATGAATAAAATTCAGTTGAAACCACAAAAGGTTTCTGTGATTTCCTTTGTTCCAAAGTTGAGGGCAGGATTGAGTGTCTTAAAGAAAAAATTTTAAGCAAACTGCCCTTGTAATCGATGTAGTCGTCAGCCCCTGACACCATTTCTTACAATGTCGCATTCATATATCTTGACTGGCATCTCAGCCATCAAGTGAGCACATATTTTATAGGTATGCATTTTCTTTAAAAAATGTTAGAAATCTATACCTGGGTCTCTTCATGCCTGTCTCAATAAAAATACAAAGCAACCTTATTCAGGAAAAAGTAACACTTCCAATAACCCCTGTTATCAGTAAAAAAGTTAACTGAATATGTTGTCACCCTTTTAGGATGCAGTTCCAATGAAGCACATTACAGCTTGTTGAGATATTTGCTACGCAAGACTGTAGCCATAATTTCACAGGCAAATGTCTGTGCTGCAGTCGTCTCTCATAACGTGCTCGCTGGTGGGTGACTGCAGCACGTTGTGCACTGTCACAGGGAGTCTACAGTGAGTTAAAGAGGGACAAGGAGTGTTTCAGCCCTGTCCCCAGTGCCATCGGCAGGAACTGACAAGTACTACCCTGAGAGGTTCCTGATGTGACCAAAGGACAACTCACAGTAAACACCTTGGGGGCACTTACCTTCTTTTGGAGACTATGAGAGTTTAGCAGCATAGGCATGATGACATTTGCCATTTGGTCCCATGACCAAAGAGTGGTTTCTGGTATCACTTAATGTAGGAGTACAGAAGCAGCAGTGAGTCCTCAAAGGAAAGGAGGTACATCATAATTTAAGTGGGAAAGACAAGAATAATTTTTCTAGGACTTTTCCAGGACTTTTCCCTGCCTCAAAATAACCAATCAACCAAGCAAAAAACAAATTAGGTTTACGTAAACTGTGAAATTCTGATGAAATGCTTTTATTTATAGGTTGGCTTCCTCTGAACGTGCTTCCACAGATTCCAGAATCAGCCTTTGTAATTGTCCTCACCTCTCTAGTGAGAAAAATCCCACAATTTTGCTGTTTCACCTGCTGCTACTATTTGACTTTTCCCCTAAATTAATGAGGTTCCAAGACTCTTTTGACAGCCCTCCTCCCCTTTCTTTTGCATTTCAGATGATTTCTAATATGGGTCAAAGGGTCTTATCCGAGTTCATCATTCCCAACTGAGTAGAATTTGCCTGACACAACTTGTGATTTGAGGATAATTATTATAATTATCAGGTCACATTTAATCATAATCAGCTATTTTAATGTTTTTCAGTTTTGCTACCACCTTGTTGAATTTTTACTGGTCACTACCATCATACTGAATTTTTACTTGTTATAGTTCTCATACTCTAACTTCAAAAGAAGTGAGATATGATTCAAAAGAATTTGATCTACTTTCCACTACGAATCCAGTTTTCAAGGTTGTGTTCAGCTATGTTATTTCCTACCTTTACCTATATCTGCATTTGTATTGTTTATCTTTAACTATCTGTATAATCTGTCAACATCCCTTAACTGTTATATTTATAAATAAAGTTTTGGGGAAGTATAACATATAAAAGATTAAGCTGTTTTCTTTCATCATTATTCTCTATGGTCCAAGATATGTGTTCATTATGTGGTTGAATGTGCTTAGATAAATCCACAGTACAGAAAAATACTAGTATTAATAAATAACAAGCTCAAAAATCATCTTGTCATCATTTATGCACAATGGCCCTATATCCCAGAAGACACCCCAATTCTATCTAGTGAAAATCTATGAGTAGGGTTTTCAGAAAGGATTTGTATCTGCCATTTAGAATGTTCTTATTTTTCTATTTATTTATTCAACTGTTATACACCCTTATTTTCATTCAAAGAAAAGTATCATTTATGGTGGAAAAATTGTTTTTCAGGATTCATAGTCCAAAAAGAAACTTATGAGAAAGTACATTGTAGGAGAAAAGGATAAAATGTATTTATGAAAAGCAAAATGCAGCAATTCTTCTCTAGTAACATAGTCTGTTCTGAAGATTTTCACATATATGAGATATAGGAAGGAATGTGTATGAGATACATTTCCTTACAGAAAAAGGAGAACATAATTCCTAGTGAAAGCAATGAAGAGCAACGGTAAAATTCAACTGGAAGTCATTCACATAGGAGTTGGTAGACTGGTTCAACCAAGTGA
Source organism: Antrostomus carolinensis (assembly GCF_000700745.2). Lineage (NCBI taxonomy): Eukaryota > Metazoa > Chordata > Aves > Caprimulgiformes > Caprimulgidae > Antrostomus > Antrostomus carolinensis. The sequence goes on from NW_010330738.1 coordinate 79,414, forward strand.
TCTAATATCCAGACAGGAGACAAAATCCAGTGCAAGAATGAGGTGAAAGAAAGGTCATAGTGAGCGCTTATAGAATAACCTGTCTAGAGGCAAGTTTCCTTTTAATCAGTATCATTGATTAAGCCACCAAAGCACAAATGTTTTCCTTTGTAATATGGGCCCTTCTATTTTAATTGTGCATACGGTCATTGCCACTGTAAATGCAATAACCATTCATTTAGGCTGTTACCCTCAGTGATACTCAGCAGCAACAGTTATATCATTACTTCTGTGGTTTCTTCTCATCAGTTTTGTAGGTGTTTTTTCCGAGAAAGGACAAAAAGGTATGCTGAGTTCATTTTCTTTATTGCATACGTTGTTTAGCTCTGTATCATCATGTCTGCTCTCGCTAATTTCAAAGGGAGGACTCTCAAAATTGTTACTAACCACCTCTGAACTTTTCCTGAAAATCTTCATTCTGTCTGGAAGCAAACTCTTTTTATCTGGACATGAACTCTTTCACATTTTTCTGACAGATGTATTTACTTTCAAGTCTTCTGTACTGTGAAGTAGTTCACAGGTACTGGAGAGCAGTCATAGCATATCCATTTTCAAGTGTGACTACTCAAAAGGTAAACATTTACAGTTTCATAGGTACCAATCTGACCTCCAGAGCTACTTTGCAGAGAAGATGACCTGCACATGCGGCCAGTTTTGAAAACAAAAACTACTAGTGAAGCATATAGCAAAGAATTTAACCTTTAGAAAAATTCTGTCAAGTTTAACTCTTTGCTGCAGCTGCTGTCAGAGACAGAACAAGAAAAGGGCACTAAAGCACAGCTTGCCAAGCTAATGCCAGACAGCAGCAGCACAAATGGAAAAAAATATATTTGAGCTCTGGGTAAAAAACAAGAATTACCAGTGTTTTACCCTACATAGCAGACTGTGCAAATGGAAAAAGTGCAAATGTTAAAGTAACTTGTGATTAAGCATTTAATAAAGATGTCAGTCCTTTTTTTAAATGAAATCTCTACCCCATGCTTATTTACACATCCGTCTCTATTTTTTGTAATTTGCATTTCTTCTCATAGTGTTTTATCTCACCAAAACATCAGCTTACTTAAAATATATTATTATCCCCAGACAGATAGATGGAAACATTAAGTGACAGCACAAACACATTACGGGACCATTATTTCCCATCTTTGGCTTAATTTCTTCTGTATTTGCCATTTAGTTTATGCACAACAGGAATTGTTTTAATACTTAAAGAATTTATTGTTTGCATGAGAGATTAACTAAAATATTCTTCATGAGAGGAATGAAAACCCTCCATTGAGGATCCAAATTTCCTTGGAGGCATCAACTCAACATCTGCATCCCACATGTACTATTCTGAGAGTCTTCTGAACCAATTGGTATTCATCTTTAGTGCACATCTACCAAAGCCCCATCAGTTTTGCTGTACACTTTATGGTGACTACTTCGTGAGCATGGTCTGCCTACATAAGGCAATTTGATCTAACAGATTAAATGAATTTAGGCAGATAGGAAGACAGAAGCTCGCCCAAAGGAGCAAAGCTTTCTGTCCATCTTTTCTGATGCTCAGGGATAAAAGTGGATAAAGCAAGAAAACCTGAGTGCGTTTGCAGTTCAGAAAAAAATGGTGAATCTGTGAAAGGGAAGATAAAAGGTGAAAAATTTATTTCTAGATTTCCCAAAGAGAATGACAGTAGCGTACTCATAAGTGACAAAGAATAACATTGCAGAAGTTTTACAGATAGGTATGGAAGCATCTCTCTTCTTAGAAAACTTCCTCTGTAGATGTAAGGATTATTTCTATCACCTAACTTTTGAAAGAGATGCTGGCATCCTTAGGAAAATTATTAAGATAGAACTGAATGAATTATCCTCTGAAGATACTTCTCTGTCTCCACAGACTATACAATGAACCTAGACAGCTAACTTATGCTTGGTTTCTAACTTGAGTGCTAAAGTTAGGTGAGACAAGTTTACCTTTTAAATCTCTTCTAAAGGAATTCAGTTAATTTTCAGTTTGAATTGCTTTCATAGGCTTTTTTTACTTGGAAAGTATCTGACCCACCTCTCAGAACATTAATGAACTTTTTAAACATAATTGACTGTCATCTTTTTATTCGTAACTACCATCTTATGAATTTTAAAAAACACACATTCTCCCTAGCCTAATTAGTTTGAATAGCCTACTTAATTTCACTGCAGCATCACCCTTCCTAACAACCTATTCTAACCCTGCCAGGCATGGTGGCTTATCAAAGAATATGTGTTTTCTTCAAAGGAAATTAAGTCAGCACTTGTGATACTTCTGTCTTTCAAATATGCAAAATTGTCTCACAACTCCTTAACTAAGTCCATCAAAAGCTACATTGCCCATACAGTAACTGCTGCTATGCAAATAGATAGCATGGACTTAGGTAAGAACCAGCTACAGCTAAGCCACGGAGTCTAGAAAGACCAGTTCTAGTTCCATCTAAGTTTGATCATAATTAACATATCCTAGTATGCCTTTTGGGGACTTTTTTAACATTTCCATAGCATTCTCAACTGGTTTAACATCAGAAAAAAGTGCTTCATAGCAATTCAGGATGCTACGTGCCCTGAAAGTGTTGGTTTAGGTGTGACTTTATCTTGTGTCCATACTCAGTCTCGTATGCGAATTCCCTCATGGTGTAACCACAAATGAACTCATGCATAGAGGTACCATCAAGGCCTTCCCATTTGCAAGGGGAATGCAACCCCCTGTAAACAGCTACCTTTCTCTGAATACTGGAAAGAAGTTCCCTGCTGGCAAAGATGTCCACAATTCATGTATCATAATGTATCACAGAAAACTGAAGCCCTTTCCTCCCATCCCTATGTCACACCAGCTAGTGACGTAGACGCATGTGCTGTGTTTGGTGATCAAATGAAATGGAGCAGGCGAATAACATCTATGCCCAGAATAAAAAACTGGAAATTAGAAAACATACTTACTATAAAGTTTTGTAATCTTTTATAAATATCTTACTCCTTGCTTTTTCTTGTCATTTAAAAAATAATAAATCATAATTAAAAATTATAAATGAAAGTGAGAAACAGCCTCAACTCAACCGACATTTCATTTTAACATTTACTGGAGACATTCTTCTTTTATTCAGAAAATAAAATGAAGAGAAAAATAATTATATAAAGTATTTATTTAATAATATCTTTCTGCAATGGATGTTTTCTACATCAAAGATGTTTCTTCCAGTAATAAAAAGTGTTATTCTACCCTTGTCTTCCTTTGCATAGCGTTAACAAGAAATAAAAGCACACTTCCCTTCTGGACTGACTCATTAGGACAAAGAGCCTTGAAATGTTGCCCTGTGGAGGATTCACCACCAGACAGGTGAATCCTCCTGTCTGGTGGTGAATCCAAAACTGTGCTTTGGGCTACTGCAAACAGGCATGGACTTCAGTGGGAAAAGGTACTGGTGTGACAGGCTTAGGAGCTGATCCATTCATTGTACAAAATCCTAATGGAAACATTTATGTGCTAAGGAGAGAAACTCAGTTTACAGTTAGCATAAGGAAAAAACTGTTTTAATAATGGTTTCTTCTCAAAACATAAATTTATAAACAAGTTTTTTTTGTTGTCCCCTAATTCTTCACATTGCTCCCACAACAGTCTCAATTCCCATTTTTTGTTCTCTGTGATACCAGGATTTAAAAAAGGGGCATTTGTAGAGTATGAAACACCTTGAAATACATGGTTCCAATAGGCTTCTCTAAGGTTGATAATTTAATAACATTGAAAGGTGCTGTATTAAAAACTTCCTCTGAAATCAACCAAGTCAGAATTACTTAATTCTTTCAGTAAAATGTAAGGAAAAAAAAAAAAGTCATCCTAAAACTTTTATTTCACTCCCTCTAATGTATTTGCCAGTCTTTATCTTGCATTAGATTTTATCAATTAATCTTTTGGGGTATATCTAACCCTACACTATTGAATGCCATCACATCCAAGAGCGTGTTAGTTCAAAGTTGTGCTTTTAAACTATGTCAGGTGGAGGGCAGTTTAATCCTTAACAAAAATTAAGCAAATCCTTTTGCATTTTGTTGCTGAGCAAGGGTACTTACACAGCCAATTACTGCAGAGAAAGCAACATCCCATGAACCCAAACCCTACCTCACTTCAATAAAACAAAATAGTAGATCCATAATCTGTGCGTTTTTCAGGTCTTTGCTGAACCTTTCCACTGTATCAGCTCCTTTTCTCAACAGTCACAAGCTGGATGTTGCAGCAGGCTGGTTATTCCACTGGTGTGGAATAACACAAGTGGTTCGTATTTTGCAGTCAAAACCAAATGCTGTTCTGAGCAAGCCCACTCACCAGAGCTGAAAAAGGTGAAGTATTTTTTTTACATTGGAAAACCACAAACCTTCCCTTTGCAACAGTATAAAAATCCCTAACACACAGAAATCTGAGCCTTGGACATTCAATTGTCTGTCAGAGGATGTAAATTGAAGGGTTTTTTAACCTGCTTAGGGTCATGAGAGGTACATTAATAGACAGAAAGCAGAAGCAATTTTATACAGGTTTTTTAGTATACACACACCCACACAGAAGATATGATGAAAAAATAAAACACTCGTCATAAAAGGACTTTGCAAACTCTATCCTATTTCTACAGTCCTCCAGTGCCAAATCTAATTCCAAAAAAACCTCAAAATCAATAAGGATCACTGTATCAGCTATTAAAAAAGTAACTCCTTAATATTTGAGGAAGAACAACTGGGCCATTTTGAAGCTTACCAGCTTTCTTTACAACTGTTGGGAGGATAATATGAGGCTGAAAACATAAGTGAATGTACAGGTTTTTCCAAGAGTGGATGTAGAGACATTTTTCACTGAGGATTTTGAAGTTAATTCTAGCAAGCATACAAAAAAAAAAAAAAAAAAACCATTACCAACAACAAATCCCCGGGGTTTGTGATGTTCCCAACATTGTGTTTGTTGTCAGTTAAATGATTTATTTTGTGATACAATTGTTATCTCAGCATTTACTGGTGACTCTTCTGGTCATTTGATTTGGTATGGTGGATAGTCTTTGCAGTACAAATCACATTCATACCTTCCTACCATGAGACCAATAATGCAAAGATATCACAGACAACAAATCCCCGGTGTTTGTGATGTTCCCAACATTGTGTTTGTTGTCAGTTAAATGATTTATTTTGTGATACAATTGTTATCTCAGCATTTACTGGTGACTCTTCTGGTCATTTGATTTGGTATGGTGGATAGTCTTTGCAGTACAAATCACATTCATACCTTCCTACCATGAGACCAATAATGCAAAGATATCACAGAAATATGTCCCTCAATTTAATGATCTTGCTTTAGGATTTCATCAGATTATTTTCAATTTCATATTGAATATTTTTCATTTTATTGTTATTATCCTAGAAAACTAGAAGCAGTGGAAGCATAGCTAAACTGGAGCAGCTGTATTTAAATTTTCCTTCAATTATTGCAAAATGTAATTAACATTCAGAATTTTAAGTTAGACTTCTCCTTCTGTTCCCAGGAGAGTCTGATGCATGATAGCCTTTCTACAAATGTGGTTACTTTTACCTAAGAATATTCTGAAGTAAATTAAATTTTAAAACATTACACTTCATAACAAAAAATTTTTGCTTCTTAAAAGAACCAACACTGCAATAGATTGATGAAGATGGCATTATTTTAAATCTCATGTTAAATGTTTTCATAATCAAACAACTGTGAACAATACAAAGCACTGAGAATGTTTTTGCATGTAAAAAGATGTGTTTAACCGAAACTTAGTTTTCCATATAAGAGGTAATATTTAGTTAGCCTTTGTTACCTTACCATACAAGAGTGATGGCTTTCCTGCCACCCTTCCCAGGCATTGTGATAATGCTTTTGCCTTTTTAGTTCCTGGATCAGGTTTGGGCTTAGCTTGATAGACTAAATCTTGAGGCAGTTTATACAGACATTGCTTTATGTCTTTCAACCAGTCTTAGATGGCAAAGTGATTATTCTTCTGATCATTGATTATCTTTCTAGATTTTCCTATGCAGGAGGCGCATGTGTACTAGAAAGTAAGCTAAAACTGCATCACGGGGATTTTCTGAATGAGTCTTGGGCAGTAGACCCAAAATCTCCTTAACTTTCAGACATCTGCAATATTAACCAAGCATTCGGCAATGGCTAATGGAATCACTCAGGAGCTGGGACTTTAAAGAATCATGCAGCTTTTCAGATACCTAATGGAGACATGCTAATTTTGTGGGGAAAAAAAAAAACAAAACCAAAACCAAAATGGTTAAAGGATTGAAGCATCCAAGTCCCATCAGAATTTAGAGAGATTTAAATGTCTAAATTGCAACATATTTTTGTAAAATTTTCAAGCTAAATACAAGTTTATATTTTTTTTAAGATTATCATATATCCTTGTTCAGATTATAAAAGGAAGTCAGGTTTATATATATGTTTTAATGCTTCAATATTGAAACAGATCTTACCACAGACGGCTTTTCTGTGATACTTGAAGGTAGTATTAGGCTATGTGGGCTCTATCACAAGTGCATGTACTAACAGATGAGAGGATGCTTTGCCTTATATCATCTCTTAGGTCATTATTCTCAGGTTTTACCTCCAGTGGTGCTCACATTCCTTCCTAAATCACCTCAGCACAACTTCTTGATCGGCCACTCTTTGGTTCTCAGGTGAGAAATTACTTTGTACCCCAGGAATCTGACTCCTTTCAGAGAACGGCTGCAAATCTGGCACATGTACCTGATTTCTGACAGGATAAAGAATTCAATAGAATATTCCCTGCATTATGCATTCAAGACAGTTCAAGTCATATATATTATTCATTGAGTGCTATTTAACCAGCTCTATCATTGACTGACTTACACTCTGTCACTTACCTTAACATTCATTTCAACACTTAATTTATCCCCTAACAGTTATCTCATAATTATATTGACTAAGGGTGTTATATAAAGTAATGATTGCAATATTTTGCATTTCTATTGATCCCTCCACCACCAATCTATCCTAAATGTTCTGCTACAATTTTCTAGGCTGTGCAGTGGTCCTTAAAAGTTCACAAAGGACATCAGAACCATCAACATTTTCAATAGAGAGAAAACGCCTGGAAAATTATTGTTTCATATAATCCTATTTACAGGATTTGATTTAAAAATAACAGGAAAAGTGATATTGAAAAGGGCAGCAATTTAATTTCATTATCTAAATTCCTATTCCTCATTTTGAGTTACTATTTTTCATGTTATAACAGCCTAATGTGAAAATCAAATAAAAATATAAAAATTTATTTGGTTTAGTGAGTTTTTTACATGAAACTTCATGAAGATGAAACAAGCTTTTCCAAAAGTAGTTGTTTACCAGATCACTGCCAAAAAGTTTACAAAGGAAATAATACAGAATATCTAATTCTATTAACATTTGAGAAGCTTTTTTCATAAGATAATGTAAGAAAGACAGTCATCTTGAAAGGTCAAATTTTAACTGCATTAATCACTCATTGATATTTTCAACAACCTAATCTTTCACCAAGAATAGACATGCAGTACCTGTGGGCTGATGTAGGCTTTTTCATGGCAACTACTTGCATTAGTCTTAATCAGAAGTCAGACAAGAGTCTCCAGATCTTACCCAAGTACAACTAAATTTTTGCTACCTTGTCTTAGACCATGTCTCTACACCATTGATAGCAAAACACTCCCAGTGGCACTCAGCAGTCTTCAGTATGGAAAAGTGTCCTCTACCTAATCACTAGACTCAGGTCTTGGAAATTAGCCGTTCTGCATCAATGAACAGACAAAATCTCCTGGGGGACAATTCTTGCCATCTGATAACACACTTCTCAAACTGGAGGGATGAGTTACTCACCAAGATACCTCTGTCTCCCACAAACTACAGAGAAACCTTAAGCTGACAGCTTAAGAGGTGTTTATTTTATATTATCCATCCTTGCAAAGGACTGCATAGTAAAAATTCAGCTCTTCTGAGGTTATGCCCAAATTGATTTATGGCTGCAGAAAAAACCCTCTCATCTCATGTGAGAAGCAAAGATTTCCTTTACAAAATTCTTATTTTACTGGTAGTCAAGACAGTTGTTTATATAATATATAGTAAATTCATTAATGATGGAAAATATTAATCTGACCACTAAATTTCAGTTTATAAAATTACTGATGTCTTAGCAATTAGTCATTTTATACAAGCACTGCACTTTTGATCAGGTCAAAACCTCCCTGAGATAATTTAGTGGTTCAGTTTTTAATGTAAATGTGGTTACCAATGCCAAACCAGCCCATCATTATTGGTCTATGTTTGCAAATACTAAGTTGTAATTGCTAGCTTAGTAAATATTAAGCAGATGGACAGATGGAAATACTAAGCAGGATGGACAGAAAAAACTGTAACCCATTCTGCAAAACTGTAACCTTCAATCATATTAAAACTTGCTGCTTTGCTGTTCATTGAAAGTATGGCTTATAGATGTACACTTTTATGTTACACATGTTTTTCAACTCTTGGTTTATACTTTACTCAAAAACATGTTCAGCATTTTTTTATTATTTAAAAAAACTATATGGAGCAACTAAGTAGTAAAATCACACCTGCAGTCAAATTGACAAATACTTTTTCCCCACTCATCATATGACTGTGAAAGAATGTTCATTTTTATTCACCTGGAGTGAATTTTGTCATTTACTCAGAAGCTAAATCTGTCCTGCAGCAAGAACTTTGCCATTTGGCTGATCAGAGTGCTCGGAAAGAGGTAAGTAGTGAAGTTCAAAAGCAACATTGTTTAGGAAGTTAAAAATATGGTGGAACCTATGAGATGAAAATTAGACCTTGCTCAGTCAATATTACGGCTATATTACATATTAAAATATTTTTAATTCTTATAGCCGAAAAAGTGGGCCTCATGGAAAAAAAGGTTATTTTGAGAACATCAAAGAAAGAAATGTTACCTGTGTCATCAGTAATAACTGTTGATTTTTACATATTTCACTAAATGTGACTACATTGAGAGGTTCTGTGACGTATAGAAGGTAAGTACCACTTGTGAAACAGCACTTTTTCTTCAAAGTGTGCAGAGATTGATTGTGATGTCTTATTCATAGCAAGAAGAAGTATCCAAAATTGTACAGTCCCTTATAAGAGTGAGGATGTGGAACATAGAATTAGGCTAACATAAGAGAAGGAATTAGATTTTTCTAATTGTAGAAGTTTAAGTATTTGTGGTGGCTTCATCCTTTTGGTTTGCAGCCAAACACAGCCTGATCTCTCACCCTCCCCCTGCCTTCAGAGAGTAGGGGAGAGAATCGGAACAAAAAGGGTAAGGAGACTGACAGGTTGAGATGAAAAACTATTTACTAATTAAAATAAAATGAAGAGTCCCTCCCCATTTCAGATTAGGTGTAAATTACTGTGGTCTTCCTTTTACCCTTGTTCACTCCCTACAAATATTCATGTAATTAATATTAGTTGACATGCATTTGAGCAGGAATTCCTAATTTCCACAGTTAAAATCTGTCTTTATGCATAGAATTAGTACAGCGATTTTTGTAAAGTGAAGATCCACCATGTAGGTGAAACTAAGCTCTAAATGATGCAAAGTGTATATACAGTCCATCCATCTGAACTTAGAGGTAAGTCTGAAAGGCAGATCTCTGATTAATCTTATCAATTTAACAACCATCCAGTTAATCAGTCAGTGAGGCAAAAGGGAGCCAAACACAAGTTACATCCTAGATCTCAGTTTGGGATTCAAGCCTCTCCAAAGTTTTACAGCATCTCAGATTTGGAGGATGAAGTTGTTTCTCTTCTGGGAATGAAAAAATAACATGTTCTGTTAAAAAAAAAAAAAAAAAAAAAAAAAAAAAAGCTAAAGCAAACGATTAACAAAACTCCAACAAGGACCTTAGCAACACAAATCCAGCATCAAAGCTATAGACATGTTTGATGCTAGTGGCTTATCTTTCACACTAATTTGTTAATTTTGAATGCTGTGCATGTTATACAATGATCTGTTCTGTGGGGAAGCTATCAAAGCTTAGACAAAGGGATCAAAGAAAGCTTTTAACGTAAATGACTATGAAGGTTGCAGTATTTCTTTTAATTTTTATGTCTGGCTTTCCAGTTTACAATGACATTAATGTAAGGGACCATTTAAAAACACAAAAGATATCTTTTCTTTAGGTTGCCTCCTATGGCAAGCTCCTGTTGTACCATTTTTAAGAGCTCATCTTCAAAGGAAAAGAAAAGAGATTATTTTTACAGGCAACAGACTTCATGTTTCTTTAAAGCTTAAGTATCTGAATAATGAGATGCATTTCCTCCAGTGCTGCATGTGTCAAACTACCTCACTTTCTGACAAAAGTTTTAAAACCCATTATTGTCATTCATTAATAGATCTATTCTTGTAACTATTGTGTTCAACAGGAAACAAATGGAAATTACTGAAAAAACAGGGAATTTTATTCTGAACTAAATAACTTTTCCACCACAGAAAACTTCCACTAATTACTGTATAGCTGTAAAAAAAAAAAATCTACTTTTTTTAAAAAAGGTACCATTTCCTGGCCAAAAAGAAAAGGTAGTTTCCTTGAAAAAAAAAAAAAAAAAATTTTTACTGCATATTGCTTAAAATAAGTAAAATGCTGATTTGAGGGTGTTGTTTGATACTGTAAGATCTCAGATATACATTAAATCTTTTGGAGATTGTAGTTAGTATGATTACTGAGCACTGCAAAGGATCTAACTCAGTGTAACATGTTATTATCTGACTTGCTTCCAGACTGCTAAATCTGCAGGAAGAAAAAACACAGTTACTTTCAGTTCAAAAGGTGTCTTGTAAATCCACACTGGTGCTTTCTTTTCCCTCCTGGAGCTTCCTTTTGGAAGTTCTGATTGTACAATTAAGCACGTAAGTAAGTAGTTACAAGTTTTTTTCTGAAATAGCTTATGAAAAATAAATAAAAATATAAGTTTTCCTACTGAATATTTTGGATCTTCTGCCTCCACTTTAAACTCAGCTTTATTTAGTTTTCTGATATGTGCAATGACATGCAGCACTGCTGTGAGCTCCCTCCAGACCTGCACTGCAGTATGCTCGTGTTGTGGGAGAGCCGAGAGGCATGCTGAACACGGGCGGACTCTGCCTATAAAAAATCTTATGACAAAATGAGTCATCATTTCCTTTGTGCTTCTCCCGTTATTTTTGACTAGGGTGAATGAACTAGTGCCTGTCAATAAGGAATCCGAAATCTCTTCCATATCTCTGTGCTTTTCCTGTTCATGTCTAGCTTCTAGTCCTGCTTGCCAGGTTTAGTGTAAAGTGAATTCTTAATCATGCTAATATATTCCAGTATATACAGCATTTTAGACTGAAGATACCATTTTTACAATATCAATTAATAACTTTTACTGGAAATTTTATTAGCATTAATATTTTTCACTATGTGTAAACATACTTGAAAAGAAGATAAAACCAAGGAAGTGAGGACATTTGAGATTCACTCCGGGGTCTGCTGCTGCAGTGATCTTTTCATACATCATCTCCTCATTTTTTGCCTTATAAGTAAGCATAACAGTACAGCCCCCCCTGTGTAAACACCCAATATAACTACAAACAATAATCACTATATGCATGTTAGGTGTGACACCTGCAGTCTAGAATTTTCAGCTAGAACTAAAACCTAAAATGAAAATTAAAAGTAAAAAATCCTTCTCCCCACAGCCCTGCCTTCCCAGGCTCAACTTCCCCTCTAACTCTTCTACCTCTCTCCCTCTGAGTGGCTCAGTTCACTGGGGAATTGGGGTTGTGGTCAGTCCATGACACTTCGTGTCTGCTGCTCCACCCTTCTCACATTTTTCCCCTGTTCCATCATTGTGTGTCTCCCAAAGGGTACAGTCCTTTACAAACTTCTCCAATATGAGTGCTTCCCATGGGCTGTAGTTCTTCAAGAACTTCTCCAGCATGGATCCTTTCCATGGGGTACAATACATCAGAAAGAGAGTGTTCCAGTGTGAGTCCCCAATGGGCCACAGGTCCTGCCACAAAATCTACTCCTGCTCTCGAAAGCTGCAGCTTCCTTCAAGGCATATTCACCTACTCCAGTGTGGGGTCCTCCACAGATTGCAGTGTGGATACCTGCTCCATTCTGGAACTGCCTCTGTCCGACATAGGGGCAGACCCCTGGTGTGTTCTCACAGAGGCTACTCCTGCAGCCCCCCGCGCTGCTACTAAACCTTGCCATGTAAACCCAATGCATAGGTTTACTGGGAAGAGGAAGACTCTGGAGTAGCAACAGAGGAAACCCTCAGACTCTAGATTGGTGCCTTTCACATAAGTGCACTCTCTTTTTATGTGCTCTGCATGGTTTCTATGTGGATGGGACCAAAAGAGTCCAATACGTGCTGTGCTTTAAAAGGTGTTCAGTTGTACCACACATTTACATTGCAGTTATATGTAGCTATACATATACACTATCATTAAAATTTTCTGAGTTGGAAACTTGTTATAGTCATCAACAGACATTTATTAAGGTATAACATTCTCCTTAGAGATACCTAAAATGCTTTTGCCTTGATTATCAAGGGAAAACAAGATTACTTTCTTAGATGTAGACATCTAGAGTTAGAAAGGTAAATTATTGTGTTTGAATCAGGTTGACAGCCAGCTGTTTAGGTGATGATCATGAACTCATGGATATATGAAGGCCCATTTGGGACCTGGATTATCCATATAAATATTTCTGAAATGTATCTGGCCTGTATTAGCTGATAGTCAGATGTAAATCCTGTTTAAAATCATGACAGAATAAATTTTCTTTGTTTAGGGTTTGATTAGAATCTCTATACAATTGGATCAAATTACCAGAAATGTTGGTTTATGTAAGAAAGTGCTGCTGATAATATTACAGTAACAGTCGGTCCTGAAATGTTAAAGCTAATGTAGATGCTCTCTTCCACAGACTCAGCACTTTGGGGAAGTTATATTCCTAGATATAAGCAAAACACTAATCTCATACAAGTAACCATCTCCCAACAACCCTTTACACTTCTCTTTGAATCAATAGTATTCCAAAGTTTTATGATAATGGATGTTTCTCTTTAATCCTCAAGAATGCCAGGATCTAAAGCACTATTTCAATTTAATTTCACACTGTCTGTTCCTTAGCAAGTGCAAGATTTGTGTGGAACCAATGTCCCTTGCTGTAAATGGTTCAATTTCTCCCATTGGAGAAGGAAGACATATGGGGACTTCTTGAGCATGTATTCTTTTAGCAGACTTGTAAAGCCATGAAGATTGTTTATATATATATATATTTTTTTTTTTTCAGGTTGTCTTTGCTTGCTGAAGCTCTCAAACATATCAGAGCAGAGATAATTATAGTGTGAAGCTCTGGTGAGTTGTATCTGTCTTTTGTTTAACCAAACAAGTGAATTTCAACAGTTCGCAGAGAACAACTGTATTGGAAAACAATCCATCTGGCTGCTTCATTTCCTGTCACATCTGCCAGTTCCTGACACTTCGCCCTGTCCGGATTGTTCAGTGGTTATTCAAAAAATTACAGTTAATTCACTTTCCCAGCTATGATATGCCATTTCTGTGAAGGATCTTGTACCTCTGACATTTCAATTAGTGGGATGAAATATCAACATCCGACCTTTACTCTGCAAAGATTGAAAACTCTCAGCCTCTTGCTTTCCACTTTTGTTTCTTACTCATCTTTTCCACATAGGAAAAACTTCTGTCATGTTCATAGTCATTGCTAGAACCAAGAATAGCACTATAAATGGGATTTTGCAGCCTAAGCATGGCAGTCCTTATCTTTTGAGGTAACCTAGGCTGAGACATTTTCAAGGGGCTTGACATAAAACCCATGGGAGACACCTGCTTTCTGAAGGTAAAGTGGGAGGCCAGGGCTATCCTAGAGAATCTCAGGTAGTCATATGTTTTGGCACCTGAAGCTTCCTGTATTGATCAGCTACAGATCTGTAATGTTCTTTGCACTATATCAGATTTGGTTTGCATCCTCCACCCAGCATCACATTTAGGATCTACTGGTCTGTTCCACATATACTGTCATCACACAAGTAGAGTCATTAACTGAATTGCAGTAACAACTAAAGGTGATCAGAATAAATAATATGCTGTGCTAATATTCACTGAAGATGGAGCAAGAACACAGAAATCCCCACTAAAGGTGTTCAGAATAAATAATATGCTGTGTTAATATTCACTGAAGATGGAGCAAGAACACAGAACTCCCCACTCGCTGCTCTTGGCTCCAGAAGGGTTTAATTCCCAAGGAGAGAAAAGGATGGGAAAAAGTCCTCAGCCAGGACTGCTGCAGTGGTGAGACAGTTCATTGGATCCTGATCCCAGAATAGGAAGTCGTTTCCTCAGTCTCCGTGTATTTGCCTCCACTAGTACTGAGGTGATCTAATACAGTCTATATATCTGTCAACACAGCTTCTCATCTCACCTCTGGCACTTTCCAGTGTTACCACCTGAGGGAAATTCCTGAGTTGAATACAGCCCATTGCAATGAGCAATGGGCAATTTTGGAAATATCTATAAAAGAAATAACATCCACTCACAATTAGATATTGGTTTGCTACTGTAAGTTTAATAGCAACACTTGTCACTTGCTCTGATGTTACAAAAGAACTCCAGTACTGAATAATAGCTGCATTCTGAGGGTACAAATGTAAAAATTCTACCTGAAATGTGAAAAAAATAGATTTTTTTCCACTCTTTAAAATGAGATATCATAATTTCAGATCATATTAGAGCACAAGATTGATTCTTTGATTAAATAATAGCTCACAAAGATGAAAGTTCAGCTAATTCCGTCTGAAACATATTTTTCCGTCTAACCTGTTCAACAAGTAAGAAACATCCATTCTTATATTTTTCTTTAAAATATTTTCTTTAAGTTCTTTTCTTTTTGATTGTGTCATTTGGACATAATATCCTTTTCAGTTTGAGCAACCAGATATATTTCCTTCGAGCACCATCCTCTCTCATTGCTTTCCTCATTTGATTTACTTCAATTATTATGCCATAAATCTAGTGGGTTTCCTTGGATGATCTTCTTTGAATATTTGCACACAATAATCCTAAAATAGATGAAGATGCATTTTGGCCTGTATGTAGAACACACAGAAAGTAGCAGGCAGGGATCATTTATGAAATCTAATTTAACAGTACACTGGTTAATGTTCGGATGCTGCCTGTTTCTGTGCTGCTCATTGCAGTCTGTTGTTTTTCATGAAGTAGTTGCTTAGGATCTGCAATGCAGTAAGAGACATTTTCACTTGACTGCAATTTTCTTGACATTTGTTTTAAATCCCAACACAGTTCTCTCCATATACATATACGGAAAATGTTTCAAATATTCTCTTTAGAGTACAATTTGGAGGTGTTAATTGTTAATGAATAATGTATCTGGAGACATTACAGAAATTAGTACACTAAATGGCTCAGATAAACATTTTTGGCAGAAAGAATCCACTGGAGACACTGAAGAGTTTTGAGATTCATGTTATTTGAATTATGCCCTCAAATGAACCATTGCAATGAGTTTTCTGATGGCACAGCATGCAAAATAGTTCTTGCCCCCAAAAATGCTAAGTTGTTATTTCACAGTGTGGAAACCCCACTAGTCTGTTGTACTGTCTAAATGTAAATGAATTGCAAACATAAATAATGAATGACTCTCTGTTTTGTCAACTTATGGAATATACTGCCTCTGATTATAATAACACCATGGTAAGAGATGATAGATTGTTTCTTGACTGAGAATGTAATCACTTCCATTGCTTTACAAAAGAATAACACAACCCCATGCATTAGTTCCAACTAGCTTGTACTCTAAAAGCTAAATATAAAAAAAAAGTTACCAGAATAAAATAATTCAATGAAGCAATTATTTCTGTTTACATAGATTAAGTGAAGCCTCCAGAGTGCTTTAAGTTTGCAATCCAGTTGAGGATTCAATGACATTCAGCAGAGGTATGTGATAGAGCAGGAAATGCAATTTTGCACAAAGGGAAAGCATTA
>NW_010330738.1:95577-109283 GCF_000700745.2 Antrostomus carolinensis
TTTCACAGATGCTCGGCTGCTCACTACACAGTGTGATCCTTTTAGCTGTAGGACACTTCAATAAAATTAAAGTGTCATATTCTAGCACTATGGAGTCAGTGCAGCAAGCAAGGAGACTATGTAGGAGCGTCAGACCACATTCTTCAGTTGACCAGCTTGGATGACTCCATGAACCGAAAAGAGATATCTGGAGCTAGCAGGATGATTCAAAGTAAATTACCTAAATAACCACTTAAGTTTCCTGCACACTCATTGGTGAGACTTTGGTTTCAGACTGATGATCTTGAACTTTAAGAACAGCACTTAAAGCTGACCAATGAGATATATAGCAATGTGTCAGATCACTTGCTCCTTTTAGAGGCCACAAAAAATGGCTGTGTAACAGTTTGCCTCCTTCCACTGAATCCACATGAGGATTCAGAGTATCAGGTCCTCTTCAAAACGCACATGGATACATAGACAGGGAGCAGCAGAACAGCTTGTGAAAGAGCTCAAGGCCAATAGGACTCATCCACTATGGATGAAATATATCTACATTCAAAAGAAATTCAAATCCCTGATCAACCATTCTTAAAAGCCTGTTATATAAAGGTAGAAGTGGCAGGAAAATTATTCTTCACCCTTCTTCCTGAGCTTGGAGGACTCAGCAATCAAGAATCCATGAGTCAAGGCACTGAAGAAAAGCAAATAAGAAACTGTGGACACAGTCTAGTAGGTAGGGCAATAAGCCAGAAATGAAAGGATATGACAATTTAAAGATAGAAGACTCTTATTATCTTTGTTTTGCCCATGCACTCCCCAAAAGAAGTTACTGCAATAAAATTCCTTCATTTATTCCCACAAAGCCTGAAAATGTTTTTAAATAGGACACCATACACTTCAGTAGGGATTTCTCTGTGCAGCTTCTATTATATGTTTCACACTGAAGGATTACACTTGTTTCCTGCAAATATGACTGTTATTAGTGTGCAAAGGGGAGAATGAACAGATGGGAGAACAATAAATGGAGAAGTAGAGAGGATTCCTTTAGAAACCTAGAGTTCCTGGGGGATTATTTGTGGAGTTAATTTATTTTCCACAATAAGGGATAATGATTAAGCTCAATTGACAGATAATGAGAGTTAGAGATTCAGAGACTTAGTTCACTTGAATTCAAGTGGAAATTAAATGTGAAACTGAATTTAAAATGACATTATGGGGTGAAAATTGGAAGAATATTTAGTACCGTATCACCCAACTCCTATTATTCCATCCATGCTAATCTCTATTTTTAGTTTGAGAAATAAAATTTACAAATTACTGTATTACAGTGAACAGGTGACAGGGACTGGATCCAACATAGCTACAAATACTTACCTGAATATGACCTTAATTATTTCTAAAATTTATTCATTAAATATGTGGATGTGGCAAACTCAGGTGAACATACAAAAAGTCCATTACACTGTTTAAAGCAAGCACAAATTGTGTTGCTTGTTCTAGTTAAGAAACATATTATTTATCTCTTCAATGTTCTTTTAAAATGTCTGTAGGAGAAAGTTCTAATGTGGGTTATTTGGATATACACATTGTCCTGAGTTTAGAGGAAGCTAAGGTATAAAAAAAATCTAAATAAAATGTTTCTAATTCACCATAAAGCCAGAAAAATATAGGAAAGACTATAATTGGCCCAAAGTACTATTGGGACAATAACAGAAACAATTGAATAAGAAACTGCATAGAAACTGTTAGAACCTTGACAAAGATAATGTTTTTGCAGACAAAACATTAGATGAAATATTATGAAGGCAAGGAATATGAAACATATTTTCGCCCTTTTTCTAGTGGCTTCTGCAATAATTTCAACATGACCTGCTAGTCTAGTTTTAATTTTAATAAATAAATAAATAAATAAATAAATACTTTAGTCAACTTTCAAAGTCCAGTAAATTTCCTAGTGTACAGAATCCTGAACAAGTACTGCATGTGGAGAACTTTGGAAAGTCAAACTTCATTCTACAGTTAATCACTAACTTGACCAGTAAACTTGCAACAGTTTTATCCTCTAAGCTCAGTATTCTGTAAAACAAATATAAAACTGATGTGAAATAGCAGAGAGATATATAAAATGGGAAGAGAATGGATTTTTCAGCTGAAAAAACTTTTTTGAAATCTTAGCAGTTGTATGTAATGAAACTAAGAAAACTTGCATGATTCAAAATATACTCTGGCTGATGGTGGTAGGGAAATGAGTGTGCAGTAAAGAATACAGGAACCGCCAAAATAATAGGATCAACAGACCATCTAGAAAAGTATTTTGTCCCTGGCACTGGACAAGTAGCAGATGTTCAGAAGGATTACAAACAAGAAAGCACAACATGAAACTTCCTAGTACATTCTCTCATCATGCAGCAGACTGTGCCTCAAGAGCTGCCTAATGCACAGCTATTGTCTTTTTATTTAATACCTTCTGATGTCTTTTCCTGCCATGATATCAAGAAATGTGATTTAAACCTACATTAAGCTTTTAGCCTCTGCACATCCAAGGGAAGTTTTGTAATGTAACCGTGCCTGTGAGAAGTGTCTCCTTCTTCTTGCTTTGAGTCTGTATGTTGATAGTTTTATTTGGTTTATTTTACTTCTTGTGGAAAGGACAGTGAACAATCAATCCTTATTCATCTTCTTTCTGCTGTTTATATATCAAAAGTCTTCTCGTTTGTCTCATCCTACCTGAAGTGTCCTAGTCCATTTAGTGGTTACTCAGAGAAAGACCAATCCACACTTTTGATCATCCATGTTATTTTTACAGCTGGGATGTGTTTCTTTTGAGAAGCAGGGAGCACACGTGCCTCTAAATGCAGGTGCACCATGGAGTTATACACCACCACGATAATTCTTTCTAACATGCTGTCTAATCCTTTCCTTCTAATTCATGGTTTCACTTCCCTTTTGGCTGTTGCTGAGTACTGAGGTGATTTTTCTATGCAATGATGATTTGTGACTCAAAGATCTCATCTCTGGGTGACAATAGTTAACTCAGAACTTCTCCCTAAAAATAAAAAAAAGTACTTCTATTTTTCCTGTGTGACATATTACATTTGAGTTTTGTCAGCAATCTGTTGCCTAGTGATTCAATATTGCAAACATCTGCAGTTCTCCACCATTAAGCATCATCTTTATTATCCCAATTAATCAAGTCTCATAAGTGAATTTTGTCACTTCATTATTAATATTCATAAATATGTTGAACAACACAGGTCGTGGGTCAGACCGCCATGGAGTCTGTGAGCTAGTTCCCTGCACAGTGAACACTTTGAAAGTCTGTTAAAACTAAAGATTTTCCAGGTTATCACAATGTTTTGAACGCACTGATAAGACATAACCTGAAGTTAACCATCTAGTCTCAGAATCATTATGAAGGAATAATTTAGGAAATTCTTCACTGTGAGGATGGTGAGACAGTGGAACAGGTTGCCCAAGGAAGTTGTGGATACCGCCTCCCTCGAAGTGTTTAAGGCCAGGTTGGATGAGGCTTTGAGCAACCTGGTCTAGTGGAAGGTGTCCCTGCTGCTGGCAGGGGGGTTGGAACTAGATGATCTTTAAGGTCCCTTCCAACCCAAACCATTCTATGATTCTATGATTCTATGATTTAGCTCATTGAAAGAGAAGTGTCTAAATTTGCTCCAGCCATCTCTACACATCCAATGGAGGTGTCTGTCCTTGTTCACTGACTTCAGAGAACCTGAATGACTAACCTAGATCAGAACTTAACTTTCAAGTCCGTAAAAAAAGGAAAGATGAATCTTGTCTTTCTGGTGAATTATCTAAATTCCATCCAAAAAATATGTGACCAAAGCAAGGCCAGGGGTGGGGAAGCTCACTACAATGCAGTTTGGTTTTTGATTCTCTTCATAATCAGTAACTTCCAGTTCAGTGCCTTTTTTCCCCTAATTAGCGTTAACCTTTAAAACCATATCACTTCTTTGAAGTGGATTTTATTTTCCTTATTCCTAATCATTGCTAATGAAGTAGCTGGGTATATCTGTATTTCAGTTAGACTTAATTTGATGCATTCTAGAAACTAGGATATACTTGGTATTTACCAGACATCAGCTGGATTTGGATAAGAAAGGCTGAATTGATATAACCACATCAACTCCAGCTAACACACAAACATCTCAGATATTAAATTTCAGACCAAGCTGACCTATGCCATTACTAAAACTAATGCTTTACCTTTGCATTTGTACACAAATGTTTTGTTCTATAAACAGTATTACAAGAATAATATAATAAACCACATAATAATTTCTAGAATTCTTTAAGTTAGTTTATGCATCAGGAAAAAGGCCAAAAAGAGTTGCAAATCCCGTATGAAGAATGTGTGAGATCCCAAAGGAAACTGGAATATCAGCATTACAATGCTGCTTCTGTCAGTCACACGCAGACAGTAATCTTCAGCTTCAGTAAATTCATATATTCCAGAAGACAAGTGGGAAGTGGTAAGTACTGTGGGAGAAATACCACACCATCACCAACCGCACCAAAAAAAACAAAAGAAGGAAATAAAAAGAAAGGTGTGGAGAGCTGAGAAATGACTGCATTTACTTATTATAGTTAAATGCATAATATCTTCATAAAAAATACAGATATGCATAATACAATATAGATTTCAAATGGCTTCCTTGTTAACAAATATTATAGGGGTGTTAAGGAGTCAAGATAGGAAATAAAACAGTCAAGGCATGAAACATTCCAATGCAAAATAGAAAGTCTGACAGCTATTATGCAATGATCATATTCCTCAATATATTAGACTATACCTGTACTTTTTGTCCCAAGGCTAGAAGTATGAGCTTACATTTAGTTTATATTAGATGCATATGCCTCCAGATCTCTGTCCCTGGTTATTTAGATAATGTCTATCTAGATGAGGCAGAACTTTGTTTTCACACCTCTTTCCTCAAGCTGTATATGCATTTTTAATCAGATCACCAGAACAAAATACAATAAAAGTCCAGGGAGCAGGAACTTTTTCTTCTCTTCCCAAGTAAGTTCCAAATTCCTTGTCTGCTTCCTATTCTCCTTCTGATCTTGCTCCTCATCCATCGGGGAGCAGTTTTGAATATTTCATTTACACTGAGATTTTCTCTCTCTAATTTTTCCCTGCACGTTTGTTCTTGGTAACTCTATCTCACATAACTCTCATTACACTGAAAGATTTTTGTAAAGCATTTACATTTGCAGAGAAGAGGATAAATGGTAACTTTTTAAAAACATCTTGTAGTACTCTCAAAAATATGTGGAAAAAAACCAAAATATTTTTAAGCAAAATGCATAAACCCCCACAAAATATAAAAGAGTTTCTGCAGGAATGAATTCCAGAAATCAGTGTGGCTGTCCTTCCACCTGCACAATTTTTTTTCTACTTTCCATCACTTGTCAAATTGAGTATAATATAATTTTTTTGAGATGTTAACCCTGTTCAGAGTAACATTAGAACATCACATCACTCCAAAAAGATGTAGGGTCATGGCCTTCGCTTTTGGAAAGACTATGCCACTGGGACTCGAAAAGATCTTTGGAAGGGAAAACTTACCTTCAAGCCATGACATCAAGGTCTTAAAAGCAAAGGAATTTTCTGTTTTAGAAAAATCTTCACAGGGCTGCATCAAAAAATTGAATGAGCAACTTGATCTAGAGGACATAGGGAGGGTGTGAACTTTAGGCCAAGGAGCAATTCATAGAATGGTTAGGGTTGGAAGGGAACTTAAAGATCATGTACTTCCAACTCCCCTCCCATGACCAGGGACACCTTCGATTAGACCAGGTTGCTCAAAGCCTCATCCAGCCTGGCCTTAAACACTTCCAGGGAGGAGCATCCACAACTTCTCTGGGCAACCTATGCCAGTGTCACACCACCCTTACAGGAAATAATTTCTTCCTAATCTCTTATTTAAACCTACCCTCTTCCAGTTTCAAGCCATTTTCCCTTGTCCTATCATTAACTGCCCTTATGAAAAGTCCCTCCTCATCTTTCTTGTAGACCCCCTTCAGGTATTGGAAGGCAGTTATAAGATGTACCCTAAGTCCTCTCTTTTCCAGGCTGAACAGCCCCAACTCTTTCAACCTGTCCTTGTAGGAGAGGTGCTCCAGCCCCCGGATCATCCTCATGGCCTCCTCTGGACTCGTCTTGTATTGGGGACTCCAGAACTGGACATAGTACTCCAGGTGGGATCTTATGAGAGTAGAGTGGGAGAATCACCTCCCTCACCTGCTGGCCATGCTCCTCTTGATGCTGCCCAGGATATGGGCTGCAAGCACACATTGCCAGCTCATGTTCAGCTTCTCATCCACCACCACTCCCAAGTCCTTCTCTTTGGAGCCGGTCTCAAGCCACTCATCACCCAGCCTGTATTTACGTTAGGTGCAGGACTTTGCATTTGGCCTTGTTGAACTTCATGAGGTTAGCACAGGCCCACCTCTCAAGCCTGTCAAGGTCCCTCTGGATGGCATCCCTCTGGATGGCATTAAAATGGCTGCAGTGATGTTTCAAATGGTGTTAGAGAAAGGAATAAACAAGGGGTGGGATGAGTTTTCACTTCAGTCTAAGCTTCTAGTAGGATAACCATTTATAAAGGTACAAGAACCAAGTATGAATATCTTAGATGCTGTCCTTCATTCAGAGCCAAGATTCAAACAAGCAATACAAGGGACATACATAAGCATATGGAAAGTATCACTTATAACTTCTTTTTGTTTACTGTAGCACATAGGAGTCCTAAGTTTAAGTCAACTCCACTATATTTATTGTATAAAGATGATCATCTGGAAAGCATTCACCTGAAGAGTTTGAAACAACATTCTTTATTATTAGATGCAAGGTCTAATTGTGCCTAGTCTTTATTAGTGAATTGAAAGTTTCAGCCCTTGGGCTCCTCTGCTTTTGGAAGCTAAATCCAAGGAATTTGTGGCGTTGAATGCTCAAATCAGATCCAGTGAAACTGGTTATGTGAATTTTTCTTTTTGTGAAAATATATTTTTTATTATTTGAATGACAGGAGATGACGATAGCCAAAATTGTTTATTGATTCAGTGTCATGTTTCTGGTGTTTTGTTGGGGTTTTTTTTAAGTGTCAATCCAAACTCAAGACACCTTTGAGTTGCTGCATTGTTTTGGGGGTTTTTTAAGACCTAACTTCATAGCAATTTTAAAACAAAGTAGTGGAAGTTGTGAGCAGTCAGCACCTATGAAAGTCAGGACTGATCTCTCGGTAAAGCACAAGGAAACTATTGCAGACATGATTTGGAACTGTTGACCTTAGCTTGGCATTCAATTTGTTCTTTACATGCATGTTAAACATAAAAAACCCAAGACAGAAAGAGAAAAATAATAGAAGAGTAGAACAAAAATGAGAATAAAGAGAAAAACAAAAGGGACTAAGACACTTGTTAAGAGAGAAATCTCGTTAGCAATGAGCTGCTGCAAATGTTTCTGTCTTTCTCCATCTGAGAGCTGTCATCTCAGGAAAGATTATAAACATGTTTCTTTCCCCAACTCTGATACAGAAAAAAGGATTTCCAATACAGGTTCCTTCAAACCTCCCTGAAGTTTCTTCAAACTGAGGAGCAATTGCTCGTTTGAACATGCCAATTTATTTTCAGTTTGAGGTATAGGGCAGTCAATGTGAAGTGGTGACCCTCGAATTCATTAAGGAAAGCAGAACTGCAACTCCAAACTCATATTTTAGCTTAAGGTACAGTTGTCTGAACTCAAGGTGTACCTTTACACTAATACATCTGAAAAAAAAAGAAAAAAAAATCTGTTCATATTTTGCAGTTTGTTTATTCAGGTAGAAAAAATGCTGAGGAACTGTACGTTGTCAGAACAGGGTTTATGGTATGTAACAAACTCTAATTGTTGTACATTTTCCTACATTTCCCCTTAACAATTCAATACAGACAATTCCCTACAGTGTTCAATTAAATTCTTCTTCATCTCAGAATCTGGTTGTTTGTTTTACTACAAATAGTTCTGAACAGTTTGGTTTTTTTTTTTAAGTAATCAATATCTGATGATTTATTCTTTGTTTTGCTACTGCTACACAAGAAAGAAAAATGAGGGTGGTATTTTCAAACATGGAGAGTTTAAACTTTGATGACTGACTCTTCTAGCTCTTCTTGAGGTATTTGGACATTAACAACTGTTATAAAAATGGCCTCTCCAACCTATTGTGGAAGTTGTAGCTGTTTAGATTCCAGTTTGTTTGTAATCACTGGGGATATGTCAGATTTATTCGTAAAGCTGATTTTATTTAAATTTAGGGACCTATTTTGGGTGGGTAGATTACGTTGAAGGAGTATTTTTATCTTCTCTTCACAGCCTATATTGGTCTTTACTGTTCTGGCTCACCAAAACTTGGAGGTGCATTGAGGTCTTTATAAGATGTGCCAATTCCTATCCCTGTATTTTTGCTAAGACCAATCTCTTGCTGTTGAATTCCAGTGAAAATTCAAATAAAAAAGAATAAAACAAACTAGTTAAGCTGAGAGCACTTTAGTGCATTCTGCATAACTGTTAGACATTTGTAGAGTTAACTATTCCTGTTAGGAATGCATTAGCATTTAATAAAGAAAGATGCAGCACTTTGTTTCTTGAGCCATAAAAGTACATTGTGAAGCAGAGATGTAATTACAGTACATCCAGCATCAAAGTCACTACACATTTGATTTCTTGTTCATAATTGTCTATCTGAAATACAGTGATGTTCTGACATGCAAAGTGCTTTCCATTTCAAGTGTTTGACTTTTTAGTGAGATAATATTTAAGAGAGAGTATGTACATCTTCTTGTTGCCATGGATACAAGAATATTGAATTTACAAGCAAAACAACAGAGTTTGAAAACCTGAAATCAAAATGAAATTATTTCTGTTAGACAACATATTTTGAGCTCAGAGTATACAACAATGGACAATGTATAACAACAAAACATAGAGCAAGATGGGTGTTGCTATAGGGGACTTATTTTCTTATATTGTCTTCTGGTAAGAAAATGTCAGTATTATCAAATTAAGAAAAATGTGTATTCAAGTCAAATGCAAAGACTGGTAAAGATCATTCACCTAATTTGTGTTTTGTAAATAGGATTAATATTCTGCCAATATAGACTTTTCCTTCACTTACGATAACATAAAAGAAGCCTAAACTTAACTTAAATATTTAGTGTATATTTCCAAAAATACTGCTTGAAAACAAATATTTTCCATTTTTTTCCATATTATATATTGCTAGAATTCATATCAAATTATCTAAACATATTGTTTTCCTTGAAAAGAAGATGCATGGAAGTTCCTGTGATCTTCTGTAGCTACAGTCACACTAGAAACACCGAGCTGTGGGACAAAGAAATATCTTTTCTGAGTTGCTGCCATTTTCTCAGTTTTCAGGGACTGAATTTGCATGCTCGGCTTGCAAAGAATACGCCCACAGGAGAAGAATACGCCCACATGATATCAACTTCCAGGAAGATGTCCCCCAGCCCCTTCCCACTGCTATTTGAAAATAAATGGGCAACAACTTTCTGTATCTTTCAACACAACCAATATTTCCTTTTCTAACTATGCTTCTAAGCTGTGTTTTCATTTGAGAGGAAGGATGTCTTTATGGTGAATGCTCCATGCTGAGACTGCAAGGACACCATGCTGTTTTAGGTTGCCTATGATAATGTCAAACTGCTTGGGCTCACTCCTCTGCAATTATTCTGTGGGACCTTCATTGCCCATGCTACCTCTGATACTCACCTCACCTACATAAGTATGAAGTATAATCTCTTGCAATAATATTTCTCTAGCCCTGTCATTCCCTTAGCAGTGAGTGCGAAGGAAGTAAGATTTACCATCAGAAAAAGACTAAGACATTTAGTGGCCTACACATTTAAATCTCCTGTGCAGTTAATTGACATTGAATGCACGTAGTCAGAGATGTCTAGAGAGGGATTAAACCCCCTAGCCATAAGAGCAGGACTAAGATGTCCAACAAAGGTGACTGGTGCAATTTGAGACAACCCAAACCAACTCCAGGGAGCTTAGCAAATGTGGCAAAGTGGAGAACCAGCCTCAGCACTCCCACTTTTATGTTTACTAGTTAACTAGGAGAAAAGACACATACCCGCCTCGCTACTCCTTTCAGGTAGTTGTAGACAGTGATAAGGTCTCCCCTCAGCCTCCTCTTCTCTAGACTAAACAACCCGAGTTCCCTTAGCTGCTCCTCATAGGCTTGTTCTCCAGCCCCTTCATCGGCCTTGTTGCCCTTCTCTGGACACGCTCCAGTGCCTCAATGTCCTTCTTGTAATGAGGGGCCCAAAACTGGACACAGTATACAAGGTGCAGCCTCACCAATGCTGAGTACAAGGGAACAATGACCTCCCTGGTCCTGCTGGTCATTGCTGTTTCTGATACAAACCAGGATGCCACTGGCCTTCTTGGTCACCTGTGCACACTGCTGGCTCATATTCAGCTGGCTTTTAACCAACACCCCCAGGTCCTTTTCCACCAGGCAGGTTTCCAACCAGTCTTCCCTAAGCCTGTAGCACTGCACAGGGTTGTTGTGACCTCAGTCTCACATTCTCATTTAACATAAAATGAAGAAAAAATACCATGGAATGATGGAACTCAGGAAAAAAAAAAAAAAAAAGGAAAACCAAAATAAATGTGCAGGTGTCTTGACTATTTTGCATACTTGTAAAACTAAAGTTAAATTTTAGTACTTTGGAAAAGTTGCTTAAAATACTTAATCAAAACTAAAGTGTATTAGGAGCATTTGGCATACATATCCACTGACAAACATTTTACAGTTCCTCTATTTACACATTCATATAATTATTTATTCAGCTCTTCAGAAACTCCTATTCTGCTTCTAGAGTAACTCCATTTGGAACTGTGGCAAATCATATAATTTCTTCCTCAATTTCATTAATGGAATACTGACATTAGAATTCCACACACTAGATGGCAAAACTTACTTAAGACAACTGATGGGAAGCAGTGAACAAATGTAAGAACTACTGTTATCTGAAATTTCACATTGCTTGAATAGATAGAAACATTTTGCTTGATCATGATTTTACACAAGAATAATCGTTGTAATACCAGTGATTTTCATATTCAAACAGATATATTGTCTTCTTTTGGTTGTGAATTCAGTAAGCATTCCTTTTACATCTGTCAATAAAGGATTGCTGAACTAGAACATATTTGACAAAGAACTGTAATTTAGTTTGTGTGCACTGTTAAGAATAAATCCAATAATTTTCATAATGCAATGCCTGTGTAATGGAAATATTTGAATGTGCCTTTGGTGATAGTATTGATATACACTATATGGTAATTTACAGCCTTAGCAACAGATCAAGGTTCACAGTGCTTGAAAACTATCAGTACAAAATGTAGTGTTGAGCCTTGCTTTTATCTGTTCATGCATGCTCAGCAAAAGAAGATTTATAAGGGGTGAGAAGAAGGCTGTAGGTATCTCATTAGTGCTGTTTCTTGCAGGACACTTTCTACCATTCTTGAACTGTGGGCCCCACAGTTCAAGAAGGATAGGGAACTGCTTGAGAGAGTCCAGCACAGAGCCACGAAGATGATTAAGGGAATGGAGCATCTCCCTTATGAGGAAAGGCTGAGGGAGCTGGGTCTCTTTAGCTTGGAGAAGAGGAGACTGAGGGGTGACCTAATTAATGTTTATAAATATGTTAAGGGTGAATGTCATGAGGATGGAGCCTTCTCAGTGATGCCCAATGGTACGACAAGGGGCAATGGTTGTAAACTGGAACACAGGAGGTTCCGCTTAAACTTGAGAAGAAACTTCTTTACGGTGAGGGTAACAGAGCACTGGAACCGGCTGCCCAGTGAGGTTGTGGAGTCTCCTTCTCTGGAGACATTCAAGACCCACCTGGACGCCTTCCTGTGTAATCTTGTTTAGGTCCCTGCTCCGGCAGGGGGGTTGGGCTCGATGGTCTTTTGAGGTCCCTTCCAATCCCTAACATTCTGTGATTTTGTGATTCTGTGATACCGTGTGACAAAGAAAAGTTGGACCATTGCAGGTGTCTGCTTTGTCCTATAGGAATAAAAATTGTGGAAGAAAGAAATAACACAAGTAGTCAGTGAAACTATATTCCGGGAACTATTCACCCAAGGCAAGTTTATGCAGGAAAATTATCCAGTTCCTCTCACATCCACATCATACTCAGAGGACACCCATATGAGGCAGTCCCGGCTTCCAGCTGCCATAGTAGAAGGATACAGATCTCATGTATGTGCTGTGCCATAACGGCCAGCCTTTTGCATTTGGTACCTCTGGTTAGGCAGCACTGAACAGGTTAGGTAACTGCCTAGCCTAAGGCAACTGAATCATGCATTAGGATTCTGGTCAGATGAATCATCTAAATCCACTGATGGTACAGTTACGGTTTCCTTTGACAAAGATTTTAGACACCTATAATGTCATAAAGACAACTACATACAGGTATCAAAATGCAGGTGTGTTAACCTTCAACTGAGTCCTTCAGTGCAATAAATCCTTAAACCCCCTTCATTACAAAGGCTGAACTCAGACTTTCTGATGCCTTCTAAGACCCATGGTAGGGCCATGCTGGGAAGTTTAGGGGCAAAGCAGTCTGTTTATAAAAAGAGGACTGATCGTGAACATCATTATTAGATTACTTAAGAGTCATGCCCTTTGTGATAGTTTTGAGTATGACCCAGTTAGACAGTGCAGCTACGTGTTTCTCAGCAGGTACCTACTTGACTTATTATACATTTACATTTAACAAGGTACAGCAAGCAAAGCATTCACAAGCCCAGTGGGAAACACATACTTGTTAGTTTGGCTTTTAAAGACTTTTTTTTTTTTCTCTCCTCTTTCAAGAGCATTGACCTCTGGGAGAGTCCCATGAATTTCCAAGAAATATTCCACAGCTAATATTAACTGTCAGTTACAATAAAACCCCTTCGTCTTTACACCTCTTTTACTGTGTAGTCTTTTCTTGCAAAGGAAGCTAATCTTCATGTTAACAAAGCACTGTGTAGCATAGATCAAAAATCCATAAATTAACTGAAACTGTGATCATTATTAATTGGAGTAGCTTGCACAAACTGGAATTAACAGTAGGAATTCAGGTTTAACAACCATGTCTAAATCTATGTTACTCTACAGTATTCCTTCACTCACTTAGACTCTGCTAGGAGGCTCAGTAACCTGAGTGGCCTGAGGACAAATTGTACAAGGGGAAACTGAGGCAAAAAATGTACTGAGTGTTTCAGTCTTTTCCCATTAGAACCCCTGCCTGATTGAGCAACGCGCCCATAATCTCTTTAGCCTTTCTTTTGTTCTCAAAGTACTTACAGAAACCTTTCTTCTTGTCCTTCATCTCTCTTGCTCATTTCAATTCCAGCTCAGTTTTGGTTTTCCTCATTCTGTTCCTACATGTGCAAGCAATGTCCTTGTATTCTTCCCCCACCTCCAGTGGTAGCCTGTCCCTGCTTCCACCTTCTATATACCTCTTTTTTTGTGCTAAACACAGTCAGGATCTCCACATCTATCCATGGTGGCCTCCTGCCATCCTTATTCAACTTTCTACACGCAGGAGTGGATTATTCTTGAGGGCTGGGGAGGTTGTCTTTGAAAATCAACCAGTTCTGCATCCCCATGAAGAGGAAGGCAGGCAAA
>NW_010330739.1:0-7113 GCF_000700745.2 Antrostomus carolinensis
ATTATTATTATTATTATTATTATTACTTTATTGTCACTAAGATGTGGAAGAATCACCTGGTTGTAAAGATTCCTGGTTTTCTTCAGCTAAAATGCTGCTTGGCTCATTGGTTTTATACTAAGTTGTGCTGATACAGGATTTTTTGGATGCTCTTGGGTTTGTGCCTGAACCCAGACAGATACATTCTGTGCTTTGAGCATTTCCAGCCTTTGTTTCTCTTCCAAGACTTAAATAAAGTAGTTACTCTTGGCTGTGACCTTTTTAATGGGCTCGAACACTTCGCAAGTGTCTTCCATTAGAAAATCATCAGCGGTCGCCATCGGTTTTAGTGGAGCATTTGCAAGAAACCTTGAAGACATTGAAACACAGGTGAGGAAATATTAGTTGCCTTCAGCCTGCTCAAATAAAACCATAAGGACCCAGGATGAAATAATTCATCTGGATTTCTGACAGGCTGAAATCTATGGGTGCCAAATAGTCACTTAAAACCTGACAGGGCGGCGGGAGCATCCGTTGTATCGGGATGAATTAAATGGGGAAGGGATGAGATGCAGAAGGAGATGACATCAGATTCAGCTTGCAAGAAGAAGAGTTAATGGGATCTTTCTTTTGAGGTTGGCTTGGTTTTGCCTGGAAATAAAAGGGGTGGTTTAGGTGATCCCAGGGGATTGAGCATGGGCATCTCCACCTCACAAAGCTGCACAGGGCTTATCCCAGTGTTGCAGAGCAGGGTGTGGGGAGGGTTAATGGGAATGATGGATCCAAACTGTGTCCAGTTCCAGTTTGCTCCGAGGCAAAATCAACTCTAGCTTCACATGAGGAGCCCAGGGTTGTTGGGGGAAGATGACCCCAAGGGGCAGCTTTTTGCTCTGTCTGAGCTTTGAGATCATCTTTTTCCCCACAGCTGGGAGATGATTTTCCAGGACTGATTTTCCAGGATGTGAAAAAATGGTTGGTTTTATTTATTTTTATTTCCTTGAGGGTTTTGTTTTCTTTGTTTGTTTGTTTGGGGGGTTTTGGAGAGGTTTTTTTGTGCAGCAGCTCTGGGAGACCCCAACTTTGCACACTCCACTGCTGGGATGCTGCTGAAAGGGCTCAGCACAGGCTGATCTCGATATTTTCCTCTCTCAATTGAACAGCACAGTGAGGAAACCTGCCCCAATTACACAGGCTGGAACGAAGCTTGAAGGAAAGGCTCAGCATCCCGAGGTGCTGGCAGGAGGATTTGGGATGAAGGTGAGGGCTGGGGGAGGTTTTTGGAGGTCAGCTGGGACATGTCCTGGCTGGTACTGGCCCCGTTCTTGTGTGCTGGGTGTTCCAGGGTGATACTCTCATTTTTGCCTTTGCTTGTGAAGTTTTGGGAGAGGGAAAGAAGGAAATAACCTCTGCAGGGGATGAGGGGAAGAAATGGGAAGGGAAATAGCTGCAGTTTCATGAAATCCTGCTGGCAAAGTGGGCAGGGGCTTGAAACAGCAGCTCAGATGCCTTCAGTGAGGGCAAGTGGTGATGCTCACAGCTCCGATGGCTCTTTGGACTGAGGGGTTATGGCCAAATCCAGCAACCTCTGCTCTGCTTCTGGCTGGGGCTGCACTTACCCAGGGTACAGGCTGGACACAGTGTTGTAAGGGCAAGGTGTGAGCCTCCTGCAGGTGTTCCTGGAGAAACAGGCAGTCCTGGCCACAGCGCTATAAAACCAGGATGGCAAACAGGGGTGCTGGTCCTGCTCCTGAAGCCTGGGCAGTTTGGGAGCTCCCCTCTGCTGCTATCAGCAATTAAGCTCCCAGGAATGGAGGATTTTCCCCTGTGCTGGGGTAAAGTCAGGCCCAGATGTTGCCAGAAGCCAAGGAAGTGCCTGGTCAAGGGGACATCTGAGTGCAGGAGCCCAGGATGCCTCCACCCAGCTAGTACCTCTGGTGGGAATGATGCAGGGGCCCAATTCTTTACCTTCTTCTCCCTTTCAAATGGGTACAAACAAAAAGGGTGCCTGTGAAATCAGCACCGTGATGTGGCAGAGCATCCCAAAGAGCAACTCTGTGCAAGGAGGACAGAAAGGACCACACCTGAGCATCACCTCCTCTTCCTCTACTCCAGGCTGCTCCTTCCTCACCCTCACTTGGAAATAAATCCAAGGCCATGCAGGTGTTTGTAGACGTGAAGGTGATGAGTTGGGATCCTGGATGTCACAGCTGCTGATGGGCAGGACCCAGTGAGAGAGTAAAAACCCATTTCAGGGACAAGGAGAATGAGGGCAAGGAGTCCCACCGGGCTCACGTGGGTACTGGCATCTCCTTCTGCCCGGCGCAGGAGAGGTACGAGCATCCCTGCGCGAGAGGCAAAGGGACAGCATCACCCCACAGCCCCTGGCTGGTGGAGCTCAAGGAGGAGGAAGAGGATGAAGGCAAGGGGAGCCAGCACCCCACGCGCTGGGGGAGGATGAGGATGATGCACAAGCTGGGTTTGTTGCTCCCTTCTTCTTTGCAGTAGGGTGAAGTTGGGGTGGAGGAGAGGAGGGTTTGGTGGAGTTCTGGGGGGTTTTTGGGGGGTATTTTTTTGGGTGGTGGTGACCAGGGGAGAACTTTAGTTTGTCCTTGGAGGAAAAGGGAAAGTGAAACCGTCCTGATTACGGGGTGTGTGCTGTGAGTAACCCTGGCTTTGCCGGGAGCTGGAGGGTCCCACTGGCATCATCTCAATCACTTTAAATCTTAATTACTTTTTGCTGCCGGGTCCAAATTTATAATGTCCTCACCTGGACAGGACTGTGGGGTCACGGGCTGCCATGATGTGCTTGGGAGAGAGATGTGCCTCCATCCAGCTGGTACCTCTGGTGGGAATGATGCAGGGGCCCAATTCTCTACCTTCTTCTCCCTTTCAAATGGGTGCAAACAAACAGGGTCCCTGTGAAATCAGCACCGTGACGTGGCAGAGCATCCCAGGGAGCAGCTCTGTGCAAGGGGGACAGAAAGGTCCTCTGCAGTCTCTGCAGTGGCTCTGGCTCAGCACATGATGCCACGAGCCCCAGGTGACACGGGGACCCCAAATTCTGTCACTGGCTCTTTTTAGCCACTGTTGTTGCAAAAATGGGGATCAATGCAGGTGTCCATCTGACCCAATGAGCAGCTTCCCATTGCTTCCCATTTGTACCACAGATCCATTTGTGGCTCCAGCCAACAACCTCCTCACAGGGTTTGCTGCCAGTGCAGATTTTTTAAGGAAGGGGGGGTGTGGGAGACAAAGTCATTTATTTGTCCCTAGGAGCAGACTGAAGTTACAGCACTGAGCTCTGGGCGCTGGGTCAGGGGGAGCTCTGCCTCTCTCCCAGCATTTTTGGCCAGATTGGGAAAGTTTCCCATCGATTTGGGATCAAATTGTCTTTATCGCGTTACAGTCGCGGTAAGCAGGGAGGGGGGAGCAGGGAGAACCGCTGCCTCCCCCCTGTCCCCATCCCAGTGCCCTGACAGAGCCAGGATGCTCGAGGGGGAAAAGGGTCACTCCATGCACCCACATGTTCTTGCATTTTCCAAGTGCTTTATGTCCATCTGTCCATCCCCTAAAGTGTGTCAAACACTTGGCACCATCGATGGCTTCCCAAATCCCAGCGGAGAGCAAACCACCAAACTCCAAAAGCCACCGTGGCACCTTCCAAATCAAAACCCTATTTAAATATTGCCCTGAATCAGGCTAAAAACCTCAACTCCCAGCACAGGGAAGATGAGGAGGGCTCAGCTGTGGCAAAACCCAGCCCTGGGCTATCACCAGCTCCCTTGGGCGATCAGCCTGCAATGCTGCAGAGCTCATTTCACCCCATCTGGCTTTTCCTGCTACCTGCCTTGTTCTGTAACAGCTTTTATGGGGCACCCGGTGCAGGACCATGTTGGCTCCTTCCTAGCAAAGACTCACCCTTGCTTGTTATTAAATTACATCCTGACCTGGTTAATCCATAGCTGATTAATTTTGGACTGTATGGCTGGGTATCAGAAAGGTTTCATCTGTCTCATGGCATGTACTGTATGTACCGGGCTCGCTCTTAATCTGATTTTTTTTTTTTTTAATATTAAAAAAATATGGGTGGAAAAACCAGAATGAGGTATGTAAACTGGGAAGGATTAAAGGGGTCTGGCTGGGAATGCTTATCTGCCTGCCACGGGGGTCAGCAGCAAGGGATGCTGCATCCAAAGCTGTCCCTGCTCATGGCAGAGGAGGGGGGTTGAATCTAGATGATCTTTAAAATCCTTTCCAACCCAAACCAGTTTGATTCTATGATACCAGCACCAGGAATCCAGTTTGGGATCTTCCTCCTGTGCATCTTTCCCTGCAGAGCTCCTGCTTGGCTGCATAGCACATCACCAGCTCTGGGGAAACTGAGGCACAGAGATGGAAATAGCCCATGGGACTCAGTGGCCACTGGATCATTTCTTTGCTGGGGTGATTTGTGAGTTGAAATGTTGGGGCTCATCTTACTTAAGACACATTTTAACCTCTCCTTTTAAAAGCAAAGGTCTCACTTAGGGGTCTCAGACAAGGCTGCTCCTGAGCTCTGGGCTCCTTTGGTTCCATGGGGCAGGAGGAACCCTGGGCTCACTCCAAGCTGCTGGGTTATTTCAACACATTTTGGCCCCTTTTCCATTTTTCAAGGAGGTGAAAGCGAAGGCAGCTTTTGCCAGATGCCTCTCATCCCCTCAGAGGTTTGAATTATTAATTCCTATATTTTTTTATCCTTCATAAACCACCAGCATTTCCCCTCCTGTTTATTCCCTCCCAGCTGCACGCGTTTGCTTTGAATTTGAAGATCTTGATTTACAAATATCTGTCCCGAGGGAGGGGATGATCCATAAACTTCTGCAGGATCTTCCCTGGCAGCAAACCCAGGAATTCCTTGGGTTGTTTTTTTTTTCCCCAGGGATGGTTCCTGCCTCATTCCCAGCAACAGAAGATGCCCCATCCATCTCTCCAAGGTTCCAAGGATGCTCCATGCCTGAATCAGAGCTCAAATAATCCCTTAATTAACCCCATCCCTTGTTATTTTAACCTCAGTGCTGGTGCAGCTGGTCGGTCCATAACCCCAGCCCTAAATTGAGGGGGTTGAAAAGGATTTGGGTTGTGCTTTTGCATATTGCAACCCTCTTGTGCCCCCCAAAATCCAGCACCCCCCCCAATGCTGGTGGTCTGCTCATCGAGGGGCATTTCCTGAGAAATAAGAAAAATTCCTGAGAAATTTTTCCCCTCATTAAAAGTTTCCCTAATTAAATTTCTTATGACACATTAAGAAAAATTCCTGAGATTTATTTTTTTTTTCTTATTTCTGAGCAATAAGGGGCTGAGAAATAAGAAAAAATTCCCCCCAAAATATCTCAAGTGGCTGCAGAGGTGCTGTGGAGTCAACCCAACTCCATCCCAGAACCGTGTAACTGAAATAATCGTGCTGAACCCCAGCTAATTAGTTCTGCTAAGAAAGAGGGAAATTAACCAGGGCTCATTACTGCAGTAAATTGCTCTGTGGACCCGTCGCGGGCGCCTGGTGCGGAGCTGAGCCCGGCAGACGTTGCTGCTCTGCAGAAGTCTCTGTGGGCACCTTTCACTTGAGAAATAGGGAAAGAAATCCAATTAAGTGTCGTTGCCTCGTTATGTGGGAGCAGCGATGGGGTCTGAGGGACCTTCTCCTACTTGTTTGCTCACTGGTCCAGTTCATCCCATGTCAGATCATGGGGGAAATGGGTGTGATGAGTTGGTCAGTCCTCTACTTCTTTTTTTTCATGGAAAATGAAGCTCCATGTGCAAAAAATGGGTCTAAGCAGTAATTCAGGGACCTGCTAAAGTAAAAAACCCTTTAGAATCATAAACTGGTTTGGGTTGGAAGGGACCTTAAAGCTCATCCAGTCCCAACCCCCCTGCCAGCAGCAGGGACACCTTCCACTAGACCAGGTTGCTCAAAGCCTCATCCAACCTGGCCGAGAACACTTCCAGGGAGGAGCAGCCACAGCTTCTCTGGCCAACCTGGGACACTGTCTCACCACCCTCACAGTGAAGAATTTCTTCCTCAGATCTCACCTAAATCTCCTCTCATCCAGTTTATAACCATTGCCCCTTGTTCTCCCAATTTTGGGGGGAAAAAAAATTCTCAAAAATAGGTCAGATTTTGCCCACAAACACCATCACCCTGTGGTCAAAGCCACCCCAGAGCTGGGTTTGGAGAGGAGATGAGCACAGGCTGAGGCTGAGTTTAGGTGCCAGGAATATCAATTTATTGCCTTTTTTATTAGTAGATCTCCAGCTGCCTCACCAGGGGTGGGTAACTACAAGCACCATCATCTCTAGGGGTGCAGAGGCAAGTCTATAAAATGATAACCCAACCCTAAAAGGCCTGATCAAAGGTCTGGAGAATGTTGTGTCCTGTTTCCATCACAAGTGGCTGGAGATGAGTGTAAGATGCTCCAAACCAGCAGATCCTGGGCTCTCCTCTGGGATGGGGCTGTTTAATGTGCTTATTAATGTCACAGGCGGGGAGAAATAGCTCAGAGGACAGAAAAGGTTGCTGGAGGGAGGGAAATTGAGGTGACCAGGTCCCTCAAGAGCAAAGGAACGTCACTGTGGAGGAATTCAGGCTGAAGCACGTGGGTAGAAATGTGCCACCTCCTGCTCTGTTTTCTCCAAATGCCTGGGGGGAGGAGGAGGAGGGTGGGAAGGTAGCCTAGGTGAAGGTAGAGGTGGGACCCAGCCCAGTGTAAGTTTTATTCCAACAGGAATAAAACCACCCTGGAGCATCCAAGGTGAAGATGTCTGTGAGCATAGTAAGCTCTGGAAAGAAAAAATAGGGAAAGGAAAAAATATTTTTTAAAAAATCCCAGTGATTTCAGTGAATCGTGTCACCCTGCCTGGTCCCACCACCCAGAGCAGTTCTTTAGCTGTTACCAGAGGTTAGAAGCTCAACGGCACTGAGGTCTGAGCCAGAGGCCGGCCGGCTGCCAGGCGTGAGGAAGGGGCACGTCCCCTCTCTCCCTCGTCCCCTGCTGCTGCCCTCCATGGGGCTGTGCTGGCCGGACCTGCTGCTGCATCCCATCCCATCCCAATCACCCCAGGGTGGGGACAGAGATGTCCCACGTGGTGGTGGCATGGTGG
>NW_010330739.1:7153-7786 GCF_000700745.2 Antrostomus carolinensis
GGCAAGAGGTAGGTGGGCAACGGGGGATGCTCCAACCCTTGGGCTTTCCCCTCCCCTCCTCTTTTTAATATCATTATTATATATTAATAAGAAAAAGAGCTCTAGTGCCAGCTGTAAATCTCTCTCCTGGTGCCAGTGGTCCTTGTCCCCCCTCTCCACCTCCCTCCCAGGGACCAGCTCAAACCTCACCACGTCACGGACAAGACTTGTTCCCGCTGGACCATCCGGAGCATTATTGGGGATTAAAGGTGGCATCAGCCAGAAGGACACGTCCTCCCCCATCTCGCTCGCCGAGGAGCAGGCGGGGGCAGGAGGTGGGTGACCAGATCCCCCCCTTCCCCAGGCCAGCGGGGTATGAGGACAGGGTGTCCCCTGCACCCCACAAACCCCCTTTCCCAATGGATCCCCAGCTCATTTTAGGATCCCCAGGGGGATGGTGGGACCGAGGCACCGAACCGTGCCGGATCCTGCCGCCCTGCCTGCCAAAGCCCATCCCCGGCGCGCTGGGCTGCCAATTATACACTGAACCAAATAGAGAGGAGCCTTTAAAATGACATTGTCTGCATTATCCCAAAGGGACCTTTCAAGGGTATGACTGGACTGGTTTTTTTTCCCTCACTCCACTTTACCTAC
>NW_010330739.1:7798-20415 GCF_000700745.2 Antrostomus carolinensis
TTTTTCCCTCCCTCCACTTGCCCTACACATCCCTGTGTGTGTTTAATAACTCTCTTCCCAGATGCGGAGAACGTTGGCACTTCCATGCCCAGTGCGGGTAAGTCCCCGTAGGTGATGGTGTTGGGGGGGTTATGGGAGGAATCATCTCCTCTCTCATCCCAGTTCAGGGGTGATGGAGATGGGCTGGGGGGGGAGAGAGAGGCTTAACATCTCCCATTTTCTGGAAAAACTTTAGAAACTGGTTATTTTTCACCCCAGGAGTGTAAGGGATCATTGGGGATGAAAGGATGATGGGTGAGAAGCAGAAGTGAATTGCAGACGGGGAGGTTCTGATGGTTCCAGAGGGGCTGGTGGAAACCACAGCCCTGATTTACTGGGATGTAATGGGCAAAAACACAAACTCTCCCTCAAAATGACCTTTCTCTTTCGTCGTTTCTCTCCCTCACTTGTTTTTTTTTTTTTATTATTAGTATTTTATTTTCCCCAGCCAGGGATTTCAGCTAAAGGGTATTAGTTAATCAGATTCCGAGAAGCAGATGTTAGGTGATTTAGGAGAAAAAAAATGAGGCAACTTTCTAGTTCAAACCTCTGCTGGAACCCGGATCGCGCGTCGCAAAGCTTTGGGAGGAGGTTTTGTGGCTTCAAGCAGCACCATTAATTTTAGTTTAAATTAAAATTGAAACAGATGAGATGGTCTGGGGGTTTGGGGACAGATGGGGCACCTGTTTCTGGTCATGAGGACAAGTAGACATCAGCACATTTTGGTATTTAGAAGGTATGAAAAGGAAAGTCAGAGCTCTGGAACCCTTGGGCAACTGCCCCAAGGGCTTGAAATGGAGCCAAAAAACACCTTTCCATGTCCCAACAGGGAGGATGGGCACAACTTTCCACTCTCAACCTTGACCATGACATGCAAACTGTCCCATCATAGCTCCGTGCCTCAGTTTCCCCATGAGGGATGATGACTGGGGGGCTCATTTTGATGTGTATGGAGGCTCCAGAGTGATGTCAAGATAACACAATTTCTTCTGTGAGCAGAGTCTCAAGTTGAAGCTGTCCTACCAAGCAAGGGCTGGGGAATTGTCTTGCCTGCCGTGCCAGCGGGGGGTATTAAGCGTTAAGCACACTTAATGCTTAAAATACCAAGATCATCTCACGGCGCTGACTTAGGATGCAATTTCCCGGTCAGCTTTAGCTGCTCTGACTTTGTTCCACTATCAAGAGAAGCTCCCAGGCACGTGGTCCTCTCTGGGTTTTCCCACCAGGATGGAGGCGTGGTGTGGCATGTGGTGGGTCAGGTCAGCTCACCAGTTGAACACAAAACACTCCCACTCCTCTTATTCAAATGGCTTTTCTTTATATATATATATATTTTTTTTTTTTCTGATTTAAAAATCATCTTTGGAGGTTTCTAGTAAGAAAAAATAAGAACACAAGAGGGGAAAGATCTGTGCTGCTCATTAGCAGGGACTTTAGTGATAGGACAAGGGGTGGTGGGTTTAAACTCAAAGAGGGAGATGTAGACTGGATGGAAGGAAGAAATTTTGTACACTGAGGGTGGTGAGACCCTGGCCCAGGTTGCCCAGAGAGGTGGTAGAAGCTCCATCCCTGGAAACATTCCAGGTCAGGTTGGACAGGGCTCTGAGCAACCTGATCTGGTTGAAGATGTCCCTGTCACTGCAGGGGTGTTGGACCAGAGACCTTGTAAGGTCCCTTCAACCCAAACCAGTCTGTGATTCTGTGACTCTATTGTTTTCTTTAATTCTTATTTTATTCCCTTGAAAGAGTCAAAAGAGCTTTGTTGGGGCTGAGCTTCTCGCAGTGTCTCTTCTCCTGCCTCCTTTGAGCATGGGTGCTCAAACGTGGGTTACCAGCAGCTCTTGGTCGCTGTCTCCCTGCAGAGGTTGTGTTGCACTTTCTGCACCCATCTTTGCTCTGATGCTACATCTCCTCCTGCCCACAACATCTTTTCAACAGAACCACCAAAAAGTCAACCCTGAGCTGATCCCAGCCCCACAGAGAGCTGCTGCACATTGGCCATGCCTGAGGAGGACATCGCTGGGGCTGGAGGACTCAGGTTTGGAGTCATTGGGGCTCCTCAGCTTTGCAGTGGGTTGCTTTTGGGGGACAAAACGACACTGCTGCCGCTTCCTCCAGGCATCGTTTCTGCCCCATTGACCCAAATGTTCCTCTCTAAATGTCCCCAAGTGAGAAAACTGGCACAAAACCAGCCAGAAGAAGCTCTACAGAGATCGATACCTAAGAACAGCCATGCTCTGTGGTTGGGGTCTTGGGGGGTTTTTTAAGCATAGGAACTTGATGTTTAAGTGTCTTTGCCTTGGTTTATGATGAATTGTGGGATTTGTCCTCA
The DNA here is from genome assembly GCF_000700745.2 of Antrostomus carolinensis. NCBI lineage: Eukaryota > Metazoa > Chordata > Aves > Caprimulgiformes > Caprimulgidae > Antrostomus > Antrostomus carolinensis. The sequence continues at coordinate 10,170 of NW_010330739.1, forward strand.
AATCCAGAATCTCATGATGCTGCTGAGGTTGAGCCTTTGTCAGGGATGCTGGTTCCTTATGAAGTTTTGATTTTGGGGTTGTAATGCTGAGAGAGGAAGAGGGATGATTAGTAGCAAACCAGGATGTTAACAGCTACTTCTACAACAGATTTGGGGTTCTAACGTCCTATCCAAGGTTCTAACGTCCTACCCAAGGTTCTAACGTCCTATCCAACTTCACCAGCAGTTCATCAGCAGACTCTGCTTCTGGGAAACAGGGAAGGAAAAACTTCAGAGCCCCAAATGGTTTCAGTTAAACAGGGAGGCTGAAGCACCGGGTGGAGTTCAGTCCCCGTGGGCAGGACGGGTCCCTTCCCGGCACTTGGTTACACAAATCAAAGCCTATGGTGGAGAGCATCCCCATCACAGGACCAGCCCCAGTACCACTGCTGCTCCGTGCAGACGTGGCCTAAATTGTGTTGCTATTCTTGGCAGTCAAGGGCATTTGGGTTTTTGGTTTGGTTTTTTTTTTTGCTCCTTCTCTCTGAACTTCACTGGGTAAGAAAGCCAGCGTGCCCTTGGTGATTAGCGGTCACGTAGTCCTTCTGTGGTGTCTCATGTCTGGAAAATAGCTGGAGGGAAAAGAAATCAGGGGGTTGAATTTACTTGGAATGTCCATTTTTGGCCAAAACTCCCCAGAACCATTCCCTGTTAACAACTAATTCACATTTCTCCCTGAGGCAGGACAGGTAATTTCCCAGCTCTGTAACTTGGCCTGGTCCCTGGGCTCCTCTTTGACTTTGGCTCTGAGTTCAGTACAGCAGCAGTGGTGTGTCAGGGAGATGTGTGCCCAGGAGTATTTTGGGGACGTGGTGTTCATTGCTGAGCACCTAACAGAGTTAGTCTGGGAAAAAAATCCATCCCATGACCTGAAAGATGCTCTCCAAGTGACCTGAGTGTTTAGTTCTCATCTTCTTCCCATGGCTGGGAATATCAGGTTTACCATGAAGGAGGCCTAGGAGAGCTTTGGAGGACATTACCTCATCCATTACCCATCCCAAAGTCTGGATCAAGACAAGGGGTCCCAGCTGATGTCCCTTTTCACACAGACCAAAAGGGTTCTCCAAGGCTGATGGACATGCCTTTCTCTTCCTGACCTGCCTTCCTCCTGAGCTGCACTCCCCAAATCCCAGTGTGGCTCCTACTTTGGGAATTCCTTTCCAAACGCTGGTTGACCCACCTGCAACATGGTCAGGACCTTGTGGTGTTTGACTCAATGCCTCTACCAGGTGGAGGAAGGGCTGCTGCTAACCAGGACACCCATGTTTAATATCACTGAATCCTGTTCCAAACTCTGGACCCACACCTAGACATGTCTGAAATGACCTCTTGCTCTGCAGGGCTGGGATCACTGGGGAAAGGCTGGGTGGGGACAACTGGGTTCACCCTTATCCTCTGCTACTTGCCTGACCTTTTATCCTTGGGTGCTCTAAATGGTATTTGGAGGTTTAATGATGATGATGAAGCCATGCCAAAAGGGCTTGCAGGATCTGGAGATGAATGACTTGCTGGGAATATAAGGCTTTTGCCAGTCAATGAAATTAATTTTCCATTTTTTTAAAAAACAAAAAACAAAACCAGGTTTGCTGACCTCAGGTTTGTTTTCTTCTTTCCAGTGGAGCCGAGCGACCCACATGCACAATTCAGCTCTGTCTCCCTGTCCGTTCACTTGCAGATCCTCATAGCGTGGGAAAGACGCAAGCTGCCGGCATCCGACCCGGGGATTTATGCTGCTAATCTGATTAGTGTATGATGGACGTGTCCAGTTGGAAGGAGATGGAGGTGGCACTAGTCAGTTTTGACAACGCTGATCAGATCGTGGAGGATCCCTGTTATTCAAACGACCTCAGCCCCGCCGGCCAGTCGCGGAAAGGCCATCCCAGCTGCGCCAACCTCCTCTCCAACTTGAGAATCCTCATCAACAGCGAAAACGCCAACAATGAGACCATTTTCTCCAGGTTCTCCGCTGAGTTCAGTGAGCACCTGGTTGGGGAGAGGGTGGGCATGGATGAGGGGGATCAACGAGTCATCATCAACATCGCTGGGCTGAGGTTTGAGACGCGGCTCAAGACCCTCAACCAGTTCCCTGAGACCTTGCTTGGGGACCCAGAGAAGAGGATGCGTTACTTCGACTCCATGAGGAATGAATATTTCTTCGATAGGAACAGGCCCAGTTTTGATGGGATCTTGTACTATTACCAGTCCGGTGGGAAAATACGGCGTCCAGCCAACGTCCCCATCGATGTCTTTGCTGATGAAATCACCTTCTACGAACTGGGTGATGAAGCCATGGACCAGTTCAGGGAGGATGAAGGGTTCATAAAAGACCCTGAGACCCTCTTACCAACCAATGACTTTCATAGGCAATTCTGGCTGCTCTTCGAGTACCCCGAAAGCTCCAGTGCAGCCAGGGGTGTAGCTTTGGTCTCTGTCCTGGTCATTGTCATCTCCATCATCATCTTCTGCATGGAGACCTTGCCGGAGTTCAGAGAGGAAAGGGAGTTTAAATCCACCCAGGAGCTTTCTAAGAACCTGACAGATACCTTGCTGGCCCACAGTACCTTCACAGACCCTTTCTTCGTCATAGAGACTGCCTGCATCGTCTGGTTCTCCTTCGAACTGTTCGTCCGGTTCATCGTGTGCCCCAGCAAGACCGAGTTCTTCAGGAACATCATGAACATTATCGACATTGTGTCCATCATCCCCTACTTCGTGACGCTCACCACCGAGCTGATCCAGCAGAGTGAACTCAACGGGCAGCAGAACATGTCCTTGGCCATCCTGCGGATCATCCGGCTGGTCAGAGTCTTCCGTATCTTCAAGCTCTCCCGACACTCCAAGGGGCTGCAGATCCTGGGGCAGACCCTCAAGGCCAGCATGCGGGAGCTGGGTCTGCTCATCTTCTTCCTCTTCATCGGTGTCATCCTCTTCTCCAGCGCCGTCTATTTTGCAGAAGTGGATGAGCCACAATCTCATTTCTCCAGCATCCCTGATGGCTTCTGGTGGGCTGTGGTCACCATGACGACCGTTGGCTATGGAGACATGTGTCCCACCACCTTAGGTGGGAAGATCGTAGGGACTCTGTGTGCCATTGCAGGGGTATTGACCATTGCTCTGCCCGTCCCCGTCATCGTCTCGAACTTCAACTATTTCTACCACAGGGAGACAGAGAACGAAGAGAAGCAAATTCTGCCCGGGGAGGTGGAGCGAATGCTCACCAGCGTGGTGACGGGAAACGGCAGCATGGAGTCGCTCAATAAGACCAATGGGGGTTACCCTCGAGACAAGGCCAAAAAATGATGGTCGAGGCCATGATGGGACTGGGCACCATCAGGTGGGATTGGCTGGAGAAGGTATAAAACATCTGCACGCTGCGATTTATTGATTTATTTCTTTTTTAAACCAAATGTGCTGCTGCTTTATTTATTTTTTAATTTCTAAGACATTTTTCAATCTCTGATTTCCTGTGGCTGTTCAAATAAATACCATCTTTCTTATCTCTCTGCCCTGCTCATCAGTCTGGGGTGCTTTTTTTTTATTATTTGATGTTCATCTGCTTGACATTTCTCTTCTCAGTCCATGACCTCAGAGTGGAGTTTCCCATATCCAGAGATTTCCCCCATTTACCAGAGGGGGGGGAAAAAAAAAGGGCAAAATGAGGTGAAATGCTTTGCTTGGTGGCACCCAGATGTCCAGGGATGAAGGTGGGTTCTGCTTCCTGCTTTTCTTAATCCATTTGTAATAGTTCTTCCCTACTCATGACTTAGGATCTGGGGGGGGGGGGTCTGCCCAATTCCCAGACCAGGGACTACTCTGGCTGAAAAATAAGCTGGCAAAAATTAATTAATTAACTAATTAATTAATTAAATAAAAGTCCTATTTTTAGCTGGATGAGTTCCTTGGTCTGCCTGCCTAATTAATTTTGTTGGCACTGCAGGATGGATGGAACCAAGGCGAGGGGATTAGGAGGAGAGGGATGGTGACCAGTTTATGGTGGCAGAGCCACCAAGAAGGGTCCAAGGCACCGTGGTTCAACACCCACTGGGATTTCTGATGGCAAATTGAGCTCTGAGAGAGGGAAGGGGGATTTCTCCTGCAATAAATGCTCGACTCGGGGGTTATTTGGTGTACAAACGCCTTCAGGGATGAGCCACCGTGACCTTGTAGCTTTTATTGTCACTTATGGTGCTGCAAATGAGACCCAGGACTGATGTTTCCCGACAGCTCAGCTTCCCGTTGTGAAAAGGCAAATTTCCATCGGTGGTTTTTGATGGGAGAAACCAGCAACAGCTCATTTTGCCGTTCTCTCTCATGCCAGCAGGTTTTCTTCCGATGAAAACATTTCGTTCCGACGTCGACTGTTTCACTTGGCTTTTTTTTTTTTTCTGATGTTTCTGCCTCCATTAAAATCACAGTTTCTCATGCAGTGTCTACACATCCGCTTTTATATCCCACATCTGTTACACTTGATGTCTCATCTCCTAAAGGTTCGACATCATCATTATGCAACGTGCCAGCAGCTCTGGTTTGCGATTTCATTCAGAAAGGAGCCGTGAAAGATGGATTTTATCTTTTTTTTATTATTATTATTTTTTATTCTTAGTCTGATGGAAAATGTGAGTTTGGATGTGGTGGGATTTTCCCTGGGGCAGAAATCCTGCATCCCACTGGCTCTGCTGCAGAATTTGTGCTGGCTCTGGTCTGGGGGGGTTGTTATTTTGGTTTGGGGGGGTCATTTTGTGGACTGTTATTCTGCAATGAGCTCTTTCACACCCCAGGGAGATGAATCCGGGACATGACCAGCACAGCTCCTTCAGGACAGGTTTTTCCCTTGGTGACAAATGTCCTATTCAGTTTTCCCTGATTTCTTCCCATCCCTGCACCATCCTCTTCCTCACCCCATCCCTTGCAACTCCCAGACTGTCATCCCAGACAAGAGGAGGAGCTGCAAGAGTTATTTAATCTCCTTCCCACCCTGTTCAAGTTCTCATCAGCTGTGGGGATGACTGGAGAGCAGCACCCTGAGACGTCCCCATCCCTCTCCATTCACCCCTCAATTCTCTCCAGAAGCTTTTCCACATCACTATTTTTATTTCATAGCAGGTTCTTTCTCCTTTTCCTCCAGAAAGTTTGAGCTTTTAAATTGATTTTCATTTTATAGCACTCCCCTCCCTCAACTTCACTCACAACTTGTCAAAACTGAAGCACTTTTGTTGCTTATTCCTTGGGAAGTCACCATGAGAAACCTCAGTGAAAAGATTTGGGGCTGGGAAAGCTTCTTCCACATCTTTACTGCTCCTGCTCCCTTAGCAAACAGGGATCAAAATGGTCCTGGGATGGATGGGTGGATGGATGGTTGGTTGGTTGGTTGTATGGAAGGATGAACAACCTGATTCTTATTAACTTGTAAATTTTATTCTCAAATAAAATAGATGCTTCAAAGACTGACATGCAGAAAATATTGTTTATTCAGACTCAACTTTTTGTTCTTGGCTTTGTGCTGCTCCAAGGGAGGTGGTGGCCAGCCAAGAATCATATAATGGGACATTATAGACCTGAAGGCTCCAGATGTGTGAGCTGAGGACAAACTCTGCAGGGTTTTCCCAGCTCTTTGACTTACCCCATCCGTTACGAGATGCCAGGTCCAAGGGGGATCCCTGATTTACACTATGAGGATGGGGTCAGAGGCATTCAGCTTCTCCAGATGCAATAACTTATTTCCAACTTATCCCCAAAGTGAAGAGGAGCAAAACCAAGCTATGAATACCCAGTGTCAACACTCAGCAGGTGCTGGATAAAAACCTGCCAGAAAAACCCATTCTGCTGTACAATTTGCAGCTTAGTACCCTCCTAAATACAGACCCAAAGCTCAGAGCTCAACGAAATCCATAAAAGGCACCTCTCCTATGAGGACAGGCTGAAAGAGTTGGGACTGTTCAGCCTGGAGAAGAGAAGGCTCCGGGGAGATCTCATAGCGGCCTCCCAGTACCTGAAGGGGCTACAAGAAAGCTGGGGAGGGACTTTTCATAAGGGCAGTTAATGACAAAACAAGGGGAAATGGGTTTAAGCTGAAAGAGGGGAGGTTTAGATGAGATATTAGGAAGAAGTTCTTCACTGTGAGGGTGGTGAGCCAGTGTCCCAGGTTGTCCAGAGAAGCTGTGGCTGCTCCTCCCTGGAAGTGTTGAAGGCCAGGCTGGATGAGGCTTTGAGCAACCTGGTCTAGTGGAAGGTGTCCCTGCTGCTGGTAGGGGGGTTGGAACTGGATGAGCTTTAAGGTCCCTTCCAACCCAAACCAGTCTATGATTCTATGATTAACTGGACTATTCTTGAGTCAAGCCTTAATGAGCCAATCCATCATCTCCTCTAGCACACAGGCTGAATTCCCACTTGACATTTTCATACTGCTGCAGAAAAGAGCTAAAAAGAAGACAAGAAACCTCTTTGTTTTATCACAAAGATGTTCTGGCTGCTTTTTATCCTTGGATCAAATTGGAATTTGTGTCCCTACGTGAAATATTTGTCAACTAGAAGCATCTCCATTCTCCTTTGAGCTGGAATTTCCAAAAAAACCCCACAAACCCCTGGAATATCCTTTTGCCACCAGGCAGATATTTCCATGTTTCTCCTCCTGTGTACAGGAGTACAATTTTGGCACCACAACCACGAGATGGCACTCCAGGATAGACATTCCCTTGGATGTAGACAGTCCCAACGTATGTTTCCATCTCTCTAATTATAGAATCATAGAATCACTCACTTGATGTAACCCCAATAAAAGAGCCAATCTTGACTTCCTAGGGACCCATCCTTCAGCCCCTGCAGGCTATGACCACAGCTCCCAAAAGCCTTAGTCAAGACTGTGTTGACCAAATGCTCCTTGGCCACCAGGAAGCATCAATCACATGACAGCTCCTTCCTCATTCCTGCCATTTTATCACAAATAAATGTGCAGCCACCAACTAGAAACCATCAACACTTTATTCGTGTGTGAGCAAGAGATTCCTTGGGGGTTTCTTGCTACTCCAAAAAACATGGTTGTGGTCTGGTTGTGTGATGAAATCACACCACCACTGGCATCGTGGTGGATCTAAATAGCTTTGGCCAGTCCAATGCGGTTGTTGGCCCGGTCAAAGATGCTGTAGTACATCCTGATGAAGACATCTCCCAAGATCCAGAGGTCCCCAGAAGTGTTCTGGAAGCTGCTGATGCAAGGTCCTTGGTTGTTCTGCATTTGAGCAAGAAAAGGCAAATGGGGGTAGTGTGGGCTAGTGTATTGCTTTGGAGGCCCATGGCCATCCATCCCTTCTCTCCCAGAAGCCAAGGTGACCAGAGCCACTGGAGAATGCAGAAGGACCTTGAGAGAGGCTCCTGAAACCAGGACCACCTAGTTGTCCCTTACCTGCTCAATGTAAGTCCAGGCAGACATAGGATACTGAACCCCATCGATGATGAAGATGACATCAGGCATGGCAGAAATGGAGCTGCAGTTCACGTTGTACTGCAGAGAGCGGAGAAAAGAGGTTCTTAGGTGGGAAACAACATGTCCACAGGGTGAGGAATGAAGGGTTTAGATTTCATTGCTATAAACTAGAGACTCCAGGGCAAGCAGAACAAGCCATGGGTGCTCTTACCTCTCCGTGTGTGTCCTGCCTGGCCCAAACCGCGCTGTGGATGTTGCTAATGCCAGAGGGTGGCCCAGCCACGAGGGAAGTGCCGGTGTCGATGATGGCTTGGCAGCCACCACTGCATGCGATCTCTTGGCTGTTCACGATGATGCTGGGGAGACAGACAAAGCCCGGGGCTGTTCAATAACCAGTTGGATCTTAGCAATGATTTTGAGCTTCTCAAAGAGTTGAAGGTGAGTAACCCAAAGTGCTGCCCTTGAGCCTTTTGCTTCTCGGAGTTTGCAATGCCAGCTGGTATCACAGCCCCGGTTGCACACATGGACACTGAAGCACTGAACACAACCCAGCTGTTGGGACCCAACTGAGCCCAGCAATGTCATTTTTGGACCATGATTTTGCTCTACTCATCACCAGAGATGTCCTCAAGAGCACAGGCTTTGTGCAGAGAACCAGGCTACGTCCCAGGCACAAAGCATCTCCATTTTGGGTGGCAATTACCAAAATACAATGGATTTTGGTCCCTTAACCTTCTGCATCCCACAGCCGTGGGGTGTTAGATGCCAGTGGAAATGCTCTAATGTTGACAGGTCCAAAGTCTCTTTAGAAATGATGGTTAGAAATGAACATAGACCAGCAGAGCTGTTTTGTTACCTGTCCATGGAGATCTGCCAGTAACCTTGGTAAGAGATGGAGATCCAGTTGATGGAGCCAGTGAAGTAAGACTCATCAATCCCCCCAAAGATGACCACACTCCCTGTTGTCTCACTGGGTGATGCAGAAAAGAAAAAAAAATAAAAATGTAGGGTTTGCCACGTGGCTTCAGTGCAGGTGGCTTAAAACAGCAGGTCTGTGTGTCCCATGGGATGAGATGCTGCTTGTGATGCCACAGACACATCTGCTTCTCTCCTCATTAGAGAACATCAGCGAGGCAATGGTACAACAGCTGTGTGGGGCAGATCCTTTGGACCCAGAAAAAGGGAGCCACAGTGGAAGCATGTGGCTGGAAACTAGAGAGGTTTCCACACAAGCCATAAGCTACCCCATGAGTCTGGTGGCCACCTGCTACGAGCCCCTCAGGCTTTGAATGTCATGACACAGAGACAACAGCTGGATGGCAGCAGTGACAGTGGAGGAGTTGGAGACACCAATAAATGCAATGATCTGCATGAGATCCACCTGCTGCCTCCCCCAGCCCTTGAGACCCACATGGCTTACCGGGACAGATAGACTGAAAAGAGGTTCTCCTTCAGCAAGCTCTCATTCACCAACTTATCAAACACCGGTGTGATCCCATCAGCAGCCAGATTTGGGTAGCCCAAGCCCAGGATCCCATCAAATTTGACATGGACAAAGAATTGGCCAGGCTCTGTGGTACTCAAGCCAAAGAGCTGGTTGGTGTCCACCAGAGATGCAACCTAAGGACAGGGAGGATGCCATAAGATCAGGATCAGGCACTGCAATATTGATGTTGATCAGGTGGAGAAGGTACAAAGGACTTGCACTGGAAATGCCACCATGACACTCACGGTGACGGTGTCGGAGCCCACGATGCCCTCCATGTCACCAGTGCCATACTGAATCGACAAGTTCTGCCCTGTGCTTCTGTAGGTGGACGACTGTGATGGGTCAAACATCTGATGGTTTTCTAGAAGGCAAGTGGGGAAATCAAAAATGAAGATTCCAGCGAGGCTGAGCTGTAAGGGAAGCGTGGGAGGAGGAACCCTGTTGAATTGCTGCTCAGATCTGCCATTTATTATCCTGCTTTCTGGAACAATTTAGCTCTGAGCATTTGCTGTACGTCCCTCCTCCTCCTCCAGCAACCAGGGATCCACAGAGAACCCCATCATCCCCTTTGGACAGATGGGGAAACTGAGGCATTGAGCTGTAAGCACATCTAAGCTGTGGAGTATGGCACTGAGTAGGTCCTACACCCCAAACACTCATCTCTCCAGTGCGTTTCACAGATGCTGTGGACCCAGCACCATGAGATCTGCTCGTTGCACTGGCTAGGTGGTCCCTGGCCATGTCACTCATGGTCCTCTGGTAATATCACCCCAATCTTTGGGCTCAACTGTGCAGCTATAAGCCCTGGACGTGCTGTTAGACCCACCTCTTCCAAAATGGGGAGCCCTGCTACTCCTACTTACGGCAAGCCAAGCTGGTACAGGAGATGGAGGGAACCCAGAGGTTGGAGGAGCCAGTGTCAAAGACAACAGTGAAGTCCTGTGGTGGGGTGCCGATGGAGATGGTCCCATAGTACTCCATCTGTAGGGCAGCAAGACCAAGGGTTGTTTTTAAGGCATGAAAACAAACCTGGAGCTTCCTCAAGCTTTCAGCTTTCATGGTCCCCTTCTTCATGGGGACACCTTGCTCCTAGCAGAGCTGCTGGGGAGACATTTCAGTGTCCTGACTCTGTCCAGGGCCACCAGCATGGACAGGAAGGAACAAAGGATATGAGCTGAAGGCTTTGGGGTAAAAGGATTTAGGTTTGGACCATGCACAGCACAGACATGGAGATGGATGTCCCACAAACCACCCCAGGGCTGTGTCACTGGGGGACAAAGCCAAGACTCACGTCGAGG
>NW_010330739.1:20446-21443 GCF_000700745.2 Antrostomus carolinensis
GAAAAGCATGTGGGAATTTGGTGCCGATGTCATAGTGGTGACTCTGGAAGAAGTGGTGCAGCAAACCCTTCTCCCTGAGGACCTCTCTCAGCTTCTTTCCCCTTTCCAAGGGCAGCCTGGCACGAGCACCAAGGGAAAAAATAAGTGAAGACAGGATTTTGCTGCCTGCAGCTCCTGCAAACAGCATTTGATACCTTCAAGATTTGTGCTGATCCAACAGCAAAATCCCCCAAAACACTGAGTCAGGGGGATTGCTGCAAATCCCCAAAGCACCTCTAGAAACTAGACCCTCCATCAGGCACCAGGGCCTCCTCAGCAGCTTTCTCAGACATCACCTCCACCTCTCAAAGCCACTAAAAGGCTCCAAGTGCTCATTTCACAGAATCCCAGAATGGTTTGGGTTGGAAGGGACCTTAAAGCTCATCCAGTTCCAACCCCCCTGCCATCAGCAGGGACACCTTCCACTAGACCAGGTTGCTCAAAGCCTCATCCAGCCTGGCCGAGAACACTTCCAGGGAGGTTTTCCCCCTTCACCTTGACTCAAGTGGCCGGTGAGAGCGATCTCGCGGTGACTTACTTGGTGACACGCTGGCAGAGGGCAGAGGCAGCGCAGAGAAGCACGAGGAACCTCATCGTGTTTGGGCAACCAGGGCAAACGCCCAGCAGTTTATATAGCCCCTGCACACCCACCTGCGGTGCCAAGAGCAGCTGCTGTCCCCCTCAGTGGGCACCCAGCCAAGGCAGGTGACGCCCAAGGACCAAGGGACACGGCAAACATCAGCTAACAGCAATACGTCACCCAGCAAGGTGGTGGGACAGTCATGTTGACCATGGTACCCCACCATGGCCTTCATGCCTTGTATCCCCCCCAACCCCTCCATCCTTCAGCACCCCAAATCCTTCCTCAGGTCCAGCACTGCCTGTTTGTGGGCATCAGTTGGACTTTTCATTTTGGCTTCCAAAGCCATTGCAAGCAGCAGATGGACCCCCATAGTGA
>NW_010330739.1:21886-23953 GCF_000700745.2 Antrostomus carolinensis
TCCATAGTGGTATCCCCATATTTCTGAGGGTCTCTCCCCAGTTGGGATGGGATGGGGTCTGGTTGGGTGCTGACGTGTGTGTTCACCCCCGGGGCGGTGGGCGCGTGGGGTGTTCGCACGCTTTGACCTACCGCTGCCCGTCACCCGTCGTTATCTACAAAAACCAATTAGTAAAGCGAGGTGCAAACAGGCTGCGGGAAAGGTGACCCTGCGGCACGCTGACCCCTCTCCACGTGATGTGCCCAGTGATATGGGGACCACGAGAACAGGATGGAGATTCCTGTGGTATCACCTGCAGCGATAACGGCTCCAGGCATCAGCTCACCTTGGGCAGTTGGCAAAGAGGAGAGCGTGCGGGACGTGGTGGGCGAAGGACACGGGGTGATGCTGAGTGACGTGGGATAAGGATCTACTTGGAGATGCTTTTAGTTGAGCAGTGTGTCCCAAGCCACTCCACCCTCTCTGAACCCCCAAATCTTGGTGGCTGATGCTGGTGAGACTTCTGGCTCTGTGCAACTCCCTGAAAGGAGGGTGAAGAGAGGTGGGGGTGGGTCTGTTCAACCAAGGACCAAGGGACAGGACAAGAGGAAATGGGCTCCAGTTGTGGCCAGGGCAGTTGAGATGGGATGTGAGGAAGAATTTCTTTGCTGAAAGGGTTCTGAGGCATTGGAAGGGGTTGCCCAGGGCAGTGGTGGAGTCCCCATCCCTGGAGGGATTGAAGAGTCGTGTAGACACAGTGCTGAGGGACATGGGTTAGTCATAGGGGACTGGTCAGTGTTGGGTTCATGGTTGGACTCGATGAACTTAAAGGGCTTTTCTAATGGAGGCGATTCTGGGACTCTCCGGTGTCTCAGCAGGAGATTGGATCTCACTGATGACAGCGTGGAAAAGCCGATGGATCCTGGGTTTTGTGTTTATTATTTGAATTTCCCGCCAGTGTCACCACTATTTTGAAAAGATGCTGCAGGCAGAGCCACTCCATCCCCACCTCACTGGGACAGTCTCCTCCGCTGTGGGGTGGAAGGTGGGTTTCTGTGGTGGGACTGGTTCTTTCCATGGACCAAAGCAGGAATTCATAATGATTTTTTCAGCAGAGGGAAGGGGAGCAGCAGAAACTGTCCCACTGATTTGTACAGGAGTGGGAAGGGGCTGGGGCTGGGCTGTGGAGGCCAAAAAGGCAACGAGGTGCATCGTGGTTTGAGGATGAGTTCAAAGCCTTTGGGATGAAGCACGGGAACCTCTTGGGACCAAAAACCTCCCCCCAATTGCACCCCCCTGCTTGGGGACCACACACACAATTATTTGAGGTGTTGGATATTCAGATCCAGGAGCATCATTGAGATGTGGTGCTGGGTTTGTAACAGCTCAGTTGTGTCCTGGTGGGGTCACAGCCATGTCCCAGTTGGATCCCAGTCATGTCCCAGTTGGGTTCCAGCTGTGTCTCACTGGGGTCCCAGCCATGTCCTGGTGGGATCTCAGCCATGGACCAGTCAGATTCCAGCCGTGTCTCAGTTGGGTCCCAGTGGTGTCCTGGTAGGATCACAGCCATATCCCAGTGGGGTCACAGCCATGTCCCAGCTGGGTCCCAGTGGTGTCTTGGTGAGGTCCCAGTTGGGTCCCAGTGCTGTCTTGGTGAGATCCCAGCCATATCCCAGTTGGGGCTCAGCCGTGTCCTGGTGGGGTCCCAGTTGTGTCCTGGTGGGGTCCCAACCATGTCCTAGTTGAGTCCCAGTGGTGACTCAGTTGGGTCTCAGCCATGTCCCAGTTGGATCCCAGCCATGTCCCACTTGGGTCCCAGTCCGTGCTGGCATTTGCAGCTGGGCACGGTTCACCTTGGAGGCAGAAGATTAAAGAGCGGGTGGAGAACCGCACGTGCAGAGGTGGGGACCAGTGCCTGGCACTGGCAAAGCAGCTCAGGGGCAGCAAACAGCTCCCAGTGCTCCCAGTTCCGGGGTTGTGTTGACTTTTTCCCTCGTCCCCACAGGAGAACGTGAGCTTGTGCTTTGCTGCTTGTGCTTTTTCCCCTGCCTGGAGGTTTCCACCTCTAGGAAAAAAAAAAAAATATAT
>NW_010330740.1:0-37926 GCF_000700745.2 Antrostomus carolinensis
AAGAGAAGATTGAGAGGGGATCTTATTGATGTCTATAGATACCTGAAGTGTCGGGGACAAACGGATGGGGCCGGGCTCTTTCAGTAGTACGCAGTGACAGGACAAGGGGCAATAGGTAAAAACTGGAACACCAAAAGTTCCAGACAAACCTAAGGAAAAACTTCTTTACTGTGAGGGTGTCAGAGCACTGGAACAGGCTGCCCAGAGAGGTTGTGGAGTCTCCATCTCTGGAGATGTTCAAAACCCTCCTGGACGCTTTCCTGTGCAACCTGCTGTAGGGAACCTGCTTTGGCAGGGGGGGGCAGGGGTTGGGCTAAATGATCTCCTGGGGTCCCTTCCAACCCCTACCATTCTGTTATTCTGTGAGATGAATGAAAGAAACAAATCACAAATCCATACACTTAAAATATTTTAAAGAAATAAAATTTATAGTGTACACATAATGATACCAACAAAAGTTTTCCAAGAGCAGGATTCACAATGACTGTACATGGGCTCCACTAGAATTGCTCTCACTTCAGAAATGCATTTTCCCAGAAGCTGTATGATGTTTACCAATATCTGTTCCTTATTTTTTTAGCATGAGTTAGATTAATCATTTTAGATTAGATTGGGTTGTATTCTGTGTACCAGATAAAGAGAGAAATGCTAAAAATGGAATTTCATCTTGATTGAAAACTCAAGTATGGTAGGAGAAAATTATAAGATTCCTCATTGAAATATACTCACCAGACCTGAAAAAACATTCAGTAGACATGTCTAAATATATGACAAGAAAGACCATGTTTCTGGAGATGTTAATTTCCTTGAATGTCTGTGTGCAATTTAAAAATCAATTAAAATTTTTTAAAGAAGAAAAATAGGACAACCATTTTCAAGACATAAATATACATATATGGCAACAGAACATTTCAATTATCTGTTCTCAAAGACATTCCTCTTTACTTATTAATTTTATATCAAATAGTAGAAGATTACTCCATCGCCTTGTTAAAGTTCACTCACCCTTACTGCATGACTCATTTGGCTACTTTACTGTGACCTAAGAGCTTCAAGCTTTCCTTAGTCTAAAGAGATTGGGGCCACATGCCCTGACTCTCTCTGGGAGACTTCTGTGCCACAGGCTGTGAGGCCAGCAACACACAGAAGACCTGGATCTTCCTCGATCCTTCCTCCTAGGGCACACCTGACCAGTGATGGCTCTCTCCACTCCACAACTACACAGCTTCAATACACATTTTCCTCAAGTTCATCTTTCCAGGAGCACATGGTGCACAAGTTATGTATTATTTCCAGTGCAGTATCACTTTGCTTTACATAGGAACATACATTAGCAGATATAGAAAAAAGATAAACAACCACATGTACTCTCCTGCTTCAGTTTCCTCACGTGGTCTGAACCTAGGAAGATCCTTTAATGAATCAATCCAAGACCTTTCTAAATCATAACAACTTTTCCCTTTTCTTTCCCCTACGGTTCCGTTAATCATATTCTTATATGAGCTGGGAGGAGGCACTCTCAGTCCACTTTGTCACAGCAGGTGTCTACTACTCTGAGCACAATGTTAGAGTTCAGATGTGAAGGATGGGCTTGCTGTGGAGGAAGGCATTGGTGGTCATTATTGAAGTGAACATACTCTTTGCCTATAGCAATTTAACCAGCCACAAACACTTCACCTAGTGCTAACAGTGCATTTCATCTCACCATGAATATAGGAACAGCAGAGAGGCAACAACCTGGAGTTTGCAGATTGCCCCAGGATGCACAGAGAGACCTACCAGGATGAAACAGAATTCAAGAGGTGGAGACTGACAGACTTTTTTTGTGAAATCATTGCAAGGGTCAATACTGGAATTAAATTTAGAATAAGACAGAGTGAAACATTATCCTTTGGATTTAATTTCACACATATAGGAGGAAAAATATTCATGTTCCAGAACAGCAATATCAAAACAGAAGATACAGATTTCACCCAACAAATTAGACATCACAAATGCCTAGGCATCAACCAAGAGACTACCTGATAGAGGCCAAATTCTACCATCAATTACTTTGGCGCAACTGTAAAGAAGCTCCAGACAGGTTTGCAGTTTTACAGTGGGACTAGTAATAACAGAAAATTAAATAAAGATTCTTGCAATATCCTCATAAAAACTTCAGTGTTCCGAGCTGTGTTTTCTGTGCAGCTGTAAGACACAGTTATGTGCAGAACACTATAAGCTCTGGAGAAGAACTACAGGGTATGGTCTCTCTAGTCTCTAAATACACGATTCAAGAGCACAAACAAAATCTTACACTTTATTAGTCACTAACGTATAATTCCCACTGACATTTATGAAGCATTTTCATCCTCAAAATAGTTTACTAGATAATTTAATAACTTCCCAAATCTTAATTTGGTGAAGATTGTAGAAATTGGGTAATGTGTACCAAAATCCCTATGTATTTTGGATAACTACAACTTAAGGTGAACCTGGTCACCCCTCAGCTAGACCAGTTTAACTAGTAGGAACTTTTTCACTGGCTTCTAGACAGCTGCCTTGATGACCTGTTCACTTCTGGATGCAGTTCAAAGTGCAGATCTTGTAGCACATCACCCCAGTATAATCTGATCCCTTGCTATCTCCAAAACAGCTTGTCTTGCCTGGAATGCACTGGGGCAACTGAGGTTACTTGGGAAGTTTGTCATAACAAGGAATGGATTAGTTTTCTTTTGCCCCTTAGTAATTGTTAATTATTATACACATGCATGAAACATTAGGTAAAACAAGGATGATGCCATGTGTTTGGTTTATTTCTCTTTCTGCAGTCTGGATACTTCTAGTTACATATTTTTTCAATACCATGTTTCAGAGTAGTGTTCAATATTTGTATTAAACTATATTTTTGCCATGGCTTAAAGAAGGTAGTGCCTAAAAGCAATAAAAGCCTTACTTTATGGCAACGTTACACATTCATACTCATTTAACGTTCCCAAGTGCGGTTGCAGAGGACAAGAAAAGACAATCAGTTTATCATAAAGTAGTACTGTAGGACACAGACTGCGCACAGCCAGTGTTCAGTGTGGTAACAGCAGTGAAAAAATACACGCTGTTTAGTACGTTTGTTTAGTTGTCATAACACTTACAAAAGAAATGTACCTAGAGAATGTGTTTCCTTAATATACTGAATCTCTTGCTCTCACTCTTGTGCAGTCAATCCCAGCCTCCAGATACTGAGCTGAAAACAAACCACTCTATTCATCATGCGCTATACACAATTTAACTTTATTTATCCAAAGGTATTTTATTCAAAATCCCTGTAATAGAAAAGTGAGCCTTATCCTCCAGGCAAAATATTTTTTACCTTGAAACCGCGTTAAACCTGAATGCATGTAACCATTTCTTAATAAAAAAAAAAAAAAGAAACCACCAGCAACAAAAAAACCCCAACAAGATGCAAGTTCTGTGGCATAATTTCAAGTGATATTCTACCTCTTTTCTATTGTTTTTTGTGGGTTTTTTCCTCCGTTTTTTCCCCCATAAGCCATGATATGTGAGCTTCTTTATTTTTCCCATTACCCCAGTAATTTTGGACAGTATCTTCTACCATTCTATCTCTTCTTGAATAGAAGAGTACTTAGCTTTTCTCTCTCTGAGGGATTGCAATACCAGTCCCCCAGCTTCAGTGAATTTTGCAGCCATTTAATATCCAATATTATAGGGCACATTCACAGGTCTCCTCCTTCAGGAGAGGACATTCAGAAAAGCAGTAAAGTCTACAGACTGAACATGAGAGACTTATTTCCAATCTCATCCCTCTCAAGAACTCATTGTATTACATGGGGCAAATAATGCAACCTCTGTCTTCCTGTTTCCCACCTAGACAATGGGCATGCCAGTATTTAGCTGTCTCAGCTAATCCTGTGCTGTGTAGCTTAGGTCAGAGGAGTAGAGGCTGAAACCTCAATTACTCTCATATAATTGGATTATAACAGTGTATTTTCTCCTTTTCAGTCAGTTTTCTTTTAATAACTGCAGCACTGCCTTCAAGGGAGGAGACTTGCAGCCAGTAAGACCAGCCGACCGTTATTCGACAGGAAAAGATCTTTACAAAGAGATCAAACAACTGTCCAGAGGTGGCAGAAATTAATTCAGTGATACAAATATACTCCAAGTTTGTCCTGAAAGGTCAGTATTATTGAATTCTGTTTCCAAGCAACATATCCCACCATAACCCAAATCATAGACAATGGGGAAAGATCATGTCCAGAGTGAGTAATAGTTGATCTGCCAAGGGAGTTGCTGTGTGTTTCTTTCAGCTTTCTGTCTCTCCCAATGACTGTATCTAGAGATTTCAAAGGCAAGGTGGAAGACCCTATTGCAGACAGCTATGAAATACATGAACAATTAAAAAAAAAATCATTTCCTTGCAAAGAAAAGAAAGGAAAGTTTCCAAGGGAAATAACCTTTCTCTCCAAACTTACTCAGTTAATTGTTGCCTTTTTTTAGTAGATAGGAATTAGGGTAATGGGTTACACACTGCACATGGCCTGGTTCTTTACATATTTCCTAAGCTCATTTCCCCCTAAAAAATATTTTGTCACCCATAATAGTTTTCCTTTTATGCTTTATATAATAAAATGCTACCATATTATTTACAGTATTGCTTGTTATATCTTGGGTCCTTGGAAGGTTTTTAAGATGACTACAAGCACATAAATGAAACAGATTCAGCAAGGATAAGATAATATAAAGAAAAACCACTCAATCCTTGAACAATTTTATTAAGTTAAGTATTAAAAAGGCCAACAACAAGATTTTTTTTCAGAACTCTGTTCTTAAATTATTTCTCTGTTGGCTTTGTATTCTTTGTTTTAGCCTTATTTTTCACATGAGCAAAGCAGAGAAGTCAGCTAAATCGTTGGCCTGTACTGAGAAGGAAATGGTTAATATTCACAAAGGAGTGTAAGAAATGCTGTGTTCCATTTATAAAGGGCAATTCCTCACCCACATGGGCATTTGGAGCTCATAAGGATCAGGTTTCCAAAAAACCCACGTTTTGAGGTTGGAACAAACACTAGCAAATGTGCATAAGTGAAACATCCTCAGCTGTTACTGTGATGGACTGGTGGTTTAAAGAGCTGCTGTTCATTTTCAATATCTATTCTTATCAGACCCTTTCTACTGAGCAAAGAAAAGGCAGTTATTCTCCTCCAAAGATAATAAAATCTTTTGTAGAAGAAAATCTGCATTTGGCTGAATGTTAATTTTATAATGCTGTTCAACTACAGTAGAATAATTTGCTTTTGTCTCCTCCCCACGCCCAGCATGCACACAGCCAGGAAGGGACTCTACACTAGCCTTTTCAACTCCTGTGAACAAATTAAGCAAACCTGTATGACTGTGTGGCTTTTCTGCTTAACAGAGAGATACTGCACAGAAGAAACAAGAAGAGTTAAGGACATTGCACCAGGGAGTCGCTGTTCCTTGGTTTTGGGCCATATCAGCTATGTGACATAAAAGTGTTTTGTGCTTTTTGGTGTTTTTCCTTGTGGGTGTTTACCAAGTGTTGCCTTTACTCTTTGGCTTCACAGTCTTACAATAATCATCTCAGCATTCCCAGACTTTGGGAAAGGTCAGATCCAGACCTGAAACCAGTTCCAAGTTTTATGAGTTTAATGTAAAACACTAGTAATACTTGTTTTCGGAAACAGCACATGGGATCCAAATAAACTCACCTTGGCTGTGGGGTTTACAAGCTATATGGTTCAAATCCATTTACAAGTGGGGAAGGCTGGGTAGTTTGTGCCTAATGTCCTGATTGGTGACACAGTGGATTAGACAACTAGCACAAGTGTATAACACAGGAACTTCTGAGTGACAAGGGGTTCTTCTAAACAGTTAAATCACCATCCACTTTTCCTTGCTTCACAGTCACTACATAGTTTCCCACACAAAGACTATTCTCTCAAGTTTGAGGTCTGCTTGAGAAAGTGATGGGAGAAGTGATGGATGACTGCCTCAGGGCATGGGGATCCTTGCACTCCTGAGTGTCCTGCAATGCTAATGAAAGCAGCAAGCATCATCCTACTGGCACTTTAAAAAAAAGTTTATTCTTAATATCACGTGTGCCCAATTGTTTTGCACCAGCAGCTTCTCCTGCTGTTGCTGTTTCCTCTGGACTGGAACAGATATTAATCAAAATAAAGAAGCTGCATTAGGAGAAAACTGTGACCTTACTGCCCCAATGCAGTGTATTTCCTTGGCAGTAGCAGATGCCTTTTGACACTGACATCATTCACACTGGGCCTGTATTATCCTGCTTCTGTGAGCTGTTGTTAGTGCTGCTTTTTTTCCTCCCAAATCCTACCTTCCATCCTTCCATAACAGGAATTTAATAAAAGGCCAAACACAGCAACCCCCTCGTGCCTCAAAAAGTCCTAACTATCAGTGGATGAAACAGACCCAGGCACTGATGAGCATGGTCTGATGAAAGATGAGCTCAAAACAGAACACCACATCCAAATAACCTCCAACTGGCATGAATTATCATAATCTACAGTCATGCGGTATTTGATACACATGAACAGATGGGAAAGAAATCTTGCCTTTTACATGCTACAGTTCAATGTGCTTTGGGGCATTCACTGAAATCACTATGAGCAGCCTTTATCCTGTTGTGTTGGAAAACTGGCTAGGACAACCAGTAACAAGATGTCTGTTAATTGAAAGTACATGTATAATACTCGTAACTAGGTGCATGTTACTATACTTGAAAATGTAGTGCAGAGATGTTGGACCTTGGCAGTCCATGATGAATTTCCTGAAGTTATAAGCACTCTGACAGTTTTGCCTGTGCTTTCCAGGACAATTTCCAGACAACCTGAGTCTGAAAAGACAAGAAAGAGCCAGGTTTCTGGAGGAAATATCAGCTGCAGGAGCGTGGCTCATCATGAAACAGCAGGGTCTGGAGGTCAGTAATTTTCTTCTCCTTCCTTTTAGTACCTGGCCATAATCTAAGGACTTGTAAAGAACAACTTGTACACAAGGAGCTTGAATAAAAACAACTCCTACGCTGCTTGATCAAGAGTCTGTTTGACAGAGGTGTTGGGAGCAAATGGACTCTCTTTGGTGTTGGGAGCAAATGGAATTTAGAAAAAGCATGTGTTAAACCTTAAAAAAAAAAAAAAAAGATAGTCAGAAATATTCTCATGCTGTCTTTCTTTTGGCCAAAGGGTCCACACTCCAACAGCTCTTTCCTGCCCGAGTCTCTCATCAGTATGCATTTTGTTTCTGCCAGTCTCCAGTACCACAGTAAACACAGAAGCTAACAGTTAAATGGAAAATTATATTTATTCTTTAATTATTTTATGACTCCTTTCACATAAATCACTTGGATTTAAACTGCCTAAAATGTCTCCTACCAAGATCTTTTGTATGCATCTCTATAGCAACACATAAAGGAGCAAAAGTTTTTGTTTTACTGGGTACCTAAAATATAAACCCACAATCCCACATTTTACAGATCCTGGCATAATATGTAGTCACTATTTTCTTAATTAGCTTTTTTTTTTTTAAAAAAAAAAAAAAAAGACATTAAAAGGCTGGTATGCCCTTTGCAACAACAGAGGGGTCAAGTCCTAGTCTTCCTTTCAGGACCGTGTAAAGGGCAGGAAGCCCACAATCTTTGAAAGTGATGAGGAAATGCAAGTCTTTCACCCTCTTCTTAGGACCCTTGAGGTTACCTCTGGAAATAAATAAGCATGCTCTTTTGCAAGGACCCAAAATCCTTTCACAAGTATTAATCCAGGTAAAGGTCTTGACTGGAGTAACACAACACCCCAGTGACCTGTGGGCAATGAAACCCAGAGCTCCTAATTCCTACATCTCCATAGGCTCACCAGGACCCTCCTTGCTCCCATCTACACCCTGGACCACTGGCAGGTAAGACCCTGAGATAATTATCCAGGTGGCTTGTTTCACCAATAAACTATCTGCTGTCATTACAATAAAGCTCAGCAAGTCACCTGGCTCTGAAAAGGACTGGGTCTCACCTAAATAACACCACATGCAGCACCAATTGTCTTCCATGGAGCATAGCAGTGGAAAGACAAAACGTCATGGTGATACGTAGAAATGTTTTTACAAGCAAAACTGAGAATATCTCTATTATTCTTTCAACTTCTGGTTATTTAACTTATATTAATGCAATTTACTTCAACTGTTTTGTGGGTATTCAAAATATTCTGCTCTAATTTTTTTGCTTCAAAATAGGCAAAGAATATATAATTGCCACTTATATGGTTTACTTCTCCTTCTGAAATCAGTAGGGAAATCTTTCCTTTGAGTTCAATATATTTTACATTAAGGCTGCATTAATAAAGCTGTGGGCCTGGACCTGCTCAGTCCTTGAGATTGGAAAATGGAATAGATACTCATTTAGTCTTATACAACTTGCATAGTATGGCCACCCCTGATTTGAGTTTACTTCAGTGGGAATAGCACTAAATTTTAGGTACTAGTCAAAAGTTGCTTTAGTCAAATGCTATGTTTTAATATAGCCTTTTATCCAACTGTCAGAATGTTATGATTGGTTAATAAGCATTTATAGTTAAGAATAATCATGGTATTCAGAGTCTATATTTCTTTTCTATCCACATATCCCATGTGGATTTTAACAGCAGTTTAAAGTTCATAATATTATTTCTTGCTCCTCTTGGCCCCCTCCATAAGTTCAAATTCAGACTGTGATCATTGCTGGCCTTCACAAGTTAAATTGCTCATAATTCTTTATTCATTCAAGTGAGAACCTCATAATCTAATTAAAGCCATTAAAGAGGTTTTTTTGCAGTCCCATTGTATCTTAGCTGACAGACTTGTCATAAAGGAAATAAATCAAATCAGCTAATGAGATGAAATAATCATATAGCTAAAAAATTGTATGCAGACTATACTGTTTGAAGCCTATTTAAAAAATTAGGCCAGTTTATGCCCCTTATATTCCATAAATCCCCTAAATTCAGAAGTTCTTTATTATATACCCACAAACTCCTACCTATTCTATTTGAAATTAGCTATGGAAAGTTTCCATCAAGATGATTCATCAGTGTTAGCTAGTTCTTAGAACAAGGAAGAGGCACTAGAATACCTGAGGTTTTCCCCAGCATCAGCATATGTCGAGTCCAGAGTTTTTAATCTTTGTCTCTTTTGCCCCAGGGCTGCCCAGCAGCCTGCTAACTCTGACATGCATCTCCAAGAACAGTCCTCTTTGACAACAAGCTGTGTAGGTATCTAAGGAGCCAAGTTCTCTGCTGAAATAAACTGGGTAGCTCTACTGAGAGTCCTTAAAACTTACTGATTTTCATCACATGGAAACCATCCTCCATCCTTAATCTGAACCAAGTGGTTCTGATTTCAGACATGTAGCCTTGGGGGCATGGGGGAGTCGCTATGTGAAACTCTGTGTGAGTTACCCCTAGAATGTTTTGATACATAATATCATGGAAAATTCATATATCCCCTTCCTATTTAGTGTGTTATAAAATGGATTATAGAATTACCAAGAAGAGAGAGATCCAAGTTTCTAAATTACACTTTCACAACCAAGCAGAAGGCTGTAGTTCTGCACTTTTCTCCCAGGAACTCATATGAAGTAAAATAAGATTCCATCTTACCCTGTCTTCATGATTAGATGATGCAAAGATTATCTGTACTGGGTACATGATGCAGATAGTTGTTTCTTCTATTTGTAACAGAGCATAGGATGGGCTTCTAAAAAGCACTTAAGGTAAAGTCACAGCTTCTATTTCCTAATGTATGCTTCAAACTCCCACATCAGCAGGCTTTCTATATAGGCACTTCTGATTCATATGGCAGTATAGTCGAGACGTACATGCCGTTATAAAGGGAAAACTATGACCATCTCCACTAGAAATAAGCCCTGGCTTTTTTAACTGTTACACTGAATCATTAGGAGAGGCTTTACCATCTTTCTTAGTCTTCTTAAACCGGAAAAACACACCAGTGGTTCATCACTCAGAATAAACTGCTCCACAAAGATATGGTCTTTTAGTTTGAAAAGTGTGGGCAGAACGCTGCGACGAGTGGAAAGGAAACAAATGTCCCAGTGAGAAGCAGAGGGTGGGTGCCATGCAGGGGTGCTTTCCTGCCCAGTGAATCACCCACACCGCAGCTGCAGCTGCCACCTGCATCACACCAAGCAACGATCCTGCCACTCTTGAAACTCAGAACAAAAAGTTGGAGGGTTTGTTTTTGGGAAACAAACCACAAAATCATACAGCTCCCCACTCTAAGTAAATTCAATCATAAAGGCCTATGTGTTCAGCAGTAATAAAATCCAGGCTGCAAAATATGGTCTTCAAAAAAAATAATGATGCAATACTAATATACCTAAAGATATCATCTGTAATGAATCATTGAGCTTCTTGGTTACTGGACTGGCTTGAACCATTTTAACTTGAAATGTTTTTACACAATGCATAGTGGTTAATTTAATCAGGGTAAGGTGTCCACTAAAAGGATGATTGAATTTGTATCAGTGGGCAAGTGACAGTAACACATTTCTGCCAATAATAGTGAAGAGTAACGTTAAACAACACAGCAGAACAAAGTGCTCCTTTCTTAAGTCATAAGCCAGTAGGTAAGCACTAAGTAATGCTTTGATGTCACATTGAGAGGCAAACATTGCACTGACAATAACAGAGACAAAAATGTACGTAAGAAAAAACAGAGATGACAGTATTTTTGAGACTGAGAAGGAATGTGTCAGTGATCATTTTTCTTTATCTTTTGTCTTTCCTGTTACTCAGAAGCAGCTTTTTGTTATTCAAGATCAAGATTAAGCTGCTACTGCAAAAACAATACTAGTTCTCTCAAATCTCTAACATTAGAAATTTTTTTCCTGATTTAGGGTGCTTTGTACTGATCATCAGCAGTATAGACTGAAATCTTGCTCATTTTTCTCTTTGAGGTGGCACAGGGTGCAAGCAGGCAGGCAGGTGCACAGTCAGGGTGACCCTGTCTTGCTCCTGGACACTGGTCTCCTTCATAGGGGAGCCAAGTAGCACCAGCTGGGGATCCTGGCAGAGACTGAGGGACTTGTTGGGATACTGGATTTTTTTTTTTTTTTTTAAATTAATTGAAGCATCTGCAAAGGTTGGTGGACATTGATACACCCAGAGAGCTGGAGCAGGAGACTAGGACCACTTAACTACCAGCAAAGACCATTCAACTTCATGTTTGAACCAGGCCTGGCAGCGAGATTCAGCAACATTTGTTTACACAGACTGCCACTATTAGCTATTGTTGTTACAGGATCACTCATTAATACAGCATGAGTAAAGGATAACACTGCCTTTTTCTGTTTCTCTGCAGAAGATGTGAGCAGACAGGGTCAACAAGAACTATGTGAAACTGGAGAACTAGTGGACAAACAAGATGGCTCATAGGCAGTATAGGTGAAAGAGAAAAGCATTCAAGCCAAACGATAAAAAGTGTCAGTTATGAAGAATGCCAACAAATTATGTCATACATCATTTTGCAAACCAACACTTCAAACATTTAAACCTCTGCATAAATGCTAAGTAGCTCATTTTCATAATACTCTAGCAAGCTTTTGTCTTACTTTGAAAGACAGAAACTTGAAGCAAGTAGATGAATTGCCCAGTGTGATAGATCAGGTCAGTGATACATCCATAAACAGAGCACAACAGTTCCCACTTCCATCTTTAACACAAAACAGCCAAAAATCAGTTAGGATTTACACTTTTGCCAAATATGAGTACAGCACAGCTGAACCCTGTCCACGAGAGCCACACTACACCCAATGGAATTTGCTTCACCCACGAACATGATTAACTGCAGATATCAGTATATATTGGTCTTACACAGGACCATAAAAATTTTTGTGATTTTTTTTTTAACTTTCATTTTGCTTAAAGATCTTTACCTAGCTCTACTGAAGAGACTTTGTTGGTCTGGTTTCCCTTCTTGCACAATGCCCTGTTCTCTTTTGTGCAGATATTTTGTAAATACAACTCTCTGTAGTTGTTTCTAGGAGATACTCACTGCAGTATCTCTTAAAACCAGTTTTGTTTTATTAAGTCCAAGTGTTACATTTCTGTGCCACTGCAATTACCAGGTGACAGTGTTTTTACTTTCAAAATACCATTTCCAAGTTTATCATCCCACTCTGTGACTTGTAATTCTTCTGGATAAACATGTTTCAGATCTGTGATGGTATCCCTGGTGATGGTTGCCATAGTGCTTTGCAGGATTTTATTTCTGCTCATTCCTCAAAAGCAGGACTTTGGTTCTCTGTGGGAGGCCTAGAGCTGCACTAGTCTCAGATTTTATTGTCTTTGCTGTTCTGCCCCCACTAGGGAATAAACTACCCAGACATACCACTGTCATCTTTACCATATTCCATCTATGCCATTCAAAATGCATATCACAAATCATTCTCCTCCTTTCTGTAGGACCTTATTGCACATCTGTTGAAGCTTTCATTGGTTTCTGCTTAGTTTCTATCTCAGGCACAGATTACTCTTCATTAAAACTTCAGACTACATTTTCTAACATCATACACAATACACTGATTTTTTTAAATTTCAGTTCTGTTCAAATATACTTCAAAAGACCTAAAAATAGGAAATAGCAAAACCACCATGATGCTAATTGCCTCAGATGCTATACTTTCCATGAGAACAAATACATCTAACTGTCCACTTCAGCTTCTCTGATTTTGCTAAACACCTTGTCTAAAGTCCTTTTTTTCTCCACCCAAGAGCTTTAGAAAAACTGATGAGTCTCATTTATATGAAATGGCTGATATAATCACTCCATGGCAGAGTGGCAATTATGCATCAAAATATCCTTAAGAAGCTGAGCCACACTGATGCATTTGAAGAGGTAACCCATTTCCCCTACCTTTGCTTACATTAAAAGGTACTCTCAGAAGTGCCTTGTCTAAACAAAGTCAAAGCTGAAGGATCATTTCATGTAACAGAGGCAGAATCTTGTTCACTGCAGTTTCAAAGTCAGGTGTTCAGATTGTGGTTTCTAAAGGGCAGATATATAAAACATATATCAAAATGAAGCCTTTCCTCACAGTAAATAGAGTGGTCATTTTAAATGAGTAAGCACAGATATCCACAAAGGTTTTATATAAGATACTAGTAACTGCCTTTTTTTCTGCAGGATTTGAATCTTCTGGGTGACTGAGGAACAGAGAAATATAAATGAACATTTAATTTTTGAGACTTACTTGACGAGAGGACAAATTTGGCATAAAATATACGAGAAATGTGCAGGATCTATTTGGAGGCTATCTAGAGGGAAAAAGCTCCCAGAGGAGCAGTGGCTCAAGGCAGTAGCCTTCCAAATTCCCCGCACAGTTGTTCAGATATGCTAGACAGCTAGTGTCATGACAGCCCACCACTAGAGCAACTATTCTGTGACCCTAGACCCAGTCCTGAACAAAGGGGGTTACACGAGCAACAGCACTTACCCACACAGGATCTTGCATTATAAACCAATGCTTCTCTAGGATCCTCTTTATCTTGTGACAGGATGGAGGTGATGCAAAGGGCAGCCAACATCTCCATCTGATCAGAGTTGCCTGGGAAATGGCTTTATCCAGCCTATAAAAGTTTAAGATTGAAGATATTTCCTATTCCTTGGCAAATATATTTCAAAGATTTTCTAGTTTGCACAGAAGGTGCTTTTGGGAAGACTCATACTCATCAATCTTACAGCTAGCCTCTGTACCAACAGTTACATACCACTCAACTCTTTGTACTTGCTCAGCCATAGCAGTGAGCAGAGTCCAACCTTTGCCCACTTCTCTCTCCTGGTGGTAGATGGACCTACCTACCTGAACAGAGAGTGACTGCAGCAATTTTAAATTTAGATAATCTGACCACTGCAATAATCCTCCTTTCAGAACATTGACCAAGCTGCATATACTGAAGAAAGGAGATAGAAATCACCTGCCTGGAGTGTATTTAAAGGACGGCATGCCCTTAGGCTGTCAGTTAACAAGAGACAGTTGTTGATAGAGAGCTGCTCCAGGTCCTACTCTACTTTATAGTCATAATCATGAGTTGCACCTGTGAACCTCTGACAGTCACTTATCACTCTCGGGGAAAAATGATGCCAGTTACCAAGCATATCATGTAGGTCAATCTCAACATGTCTACATGACACAGAGCTTTGCCAAGGAAGTTAAGCAGCTAAGTTAAAAATCCCATCAGTGTTCAGCCTGGGCAATACACCTTGTTGATTAACAGGACTAATTAATTTGGATAGCTGTACATAGCTCTGCTGCTGTAACAGAAACATTCCCTAGTGTCTTACTATGACAGAATTTAAACTAAAGAGAAGTCAATAAGAAAACATTATATTCCTTTTGTAAAGATGTCAGTCAATATTCACCTACTTCAGGTAAATATAGAAACTCTCCCATAATGACCTAGTTCTTCTGGTTCACGTTTCTACTTCTGTGTAAACTTGCATCATTCAATGGGAAATTCTAAACTTTTCAGAGAAGCTAAAGCCTGCCTTTATAAACACATCATAGCAGATTTACTGTTAGACCAGTTATATTATCTGTGTCTCTTAGAAACACTCAATAAAAAATTATAAATACTCCAAAGAGGTTTTAAGTACTAATGAAATAAATGGACCCTGGCATTGGACAGAGCTAGATATGGTTCAGGCAGGTGTCAGCCAAGCTTCCTAGCATATTTCTCCTCATGTCTCTAACGCCTGACCTACAATACCCTTCTTTTCCAGGGGCAGGTTACCCTCTTTCCACCACCACATGTGTCTGCATGTGGCCAGGCAACTGTTCCTGAAACACTTGCCATCAAAAAGGAGCAGGGAAGTGGCACGGTCTGAATAGATAAAATAGAGACATAATTGCATATACACACCCACCTGAGCACACACACTGGAGTTGTCTTGGGGGTTTTAATAGCTGAGAGAGAAAGAAAGTTGATAGAATAAGCACAGAAAGAACAAGTGACAAGAACAAGTGCATGGTACAAAGGTAGGGCAGGCAGCTGTTAAGAACAGAAAGAAATGGGACATGTATGGCCTCTTAAGATGTCAGATACATTCAGACACATCATGGGATAAATAAAATGGTCAGTGGTATCAGATAGCAATATTAGCTACAAGATATAACAGAATTTAACCTGTGCTGCCAACCAGAGAGAAGTGAAAAAAAAAGACTGTGCTGGAAGCCATGCAGCTGATGGCTCAGGTTGAGCCATTCTCCAAAGCAACAAACACCTCACACCATCAGGAGCAATTGAAGTGGTCAGCAAGGAGAGCCAGGTGTTGGGAGGAGACAGGGCTTCCATAAGTGAATGAAATAAGGATTGGTTAGACCTGCCTCAATATCAGAGAACCAGCAAACAAAAAACTCGATTTTTTTGAGCTGTTACAGAAAACCTCAGGAGAGCAAAGACTTCTTTGCAGAAAGTCTCCTCTTTTTAGTATCCTGTTTCTTTTGCTGTTGTTATTGCAGTTGAACGTTCTTTGAAGCTGAAATAATTTCCTTCACCCTGCTTTCCTCCCCCCCTACCCTTGTTCTTAGCCTGGTTGAATTAACAATTTGAATTAATTAAAAACATAGTTGTCTAAGTCAAAGCTCTTTTATACAACATGTTAAGAAGAAATATGATGCATGGTTATCACAGTCTCAAGTTTAACAGATTTTACCTTCCAAGCTCTACAGATTTTCCCTATTGAGAATACCAGTTTTCTGTGATTATAGGGGTATCTTCAGAGCATAACTGTCACCAAATTTCATTCATTCCTCCTTCAGGAAATACCTTGATCTTTCCGACTCTCCTCCCGTTTCAGTTAATATTTTTTCAATAAGAAAAATGCTTGATTGTTTTTAAAACTATTTACATTCTTCCCTTTCAAACCTTTTGTCCTTGTCCAATAGGATTTCTACATGCTCACAATTCCTGGGATATTTCCTCTGTGTCTGTCTGTTCCAGACTGAATTGGATTTGAGAGTTTTATGAACTTCTACACATACTCCTAGCAATACAGGCTTCACTGTCTCTGCTTACTGATCTTATCGTAAGCCATTTACTGTTTCCATTTTATCCTTCAATTAAACCCTTCTTCAAACCATTCTTTCACATTCCTTCCCTAGGTTGTATAAAAAAGAGGTCTTTAATCTCTCCTTTCCTCTAATTGAAGCTGTCCTTCCCAGCGTGTTTTCCACTGCAATGCTCTGGTTTTCATTAAGCGATGTCAGCAATACTCCGGTTGCTGTTCCTTTCTGTTTAATGTGGTTTTACAAGAATAATAACAACTTTTTCTCTTTCCACAGAACATGGAAAGAAAGTTTTAATTTATTAGGCGCATAAAATAAAGCATTGCAGTACTGATGCCTTATGAGAACTAGGGTAAGGAAAAGACAAGTTTCTAAGTCCCAAATAAGTATTGCATTACGGAGAGTTGTTGCCTGGTTAGGCACTGATGCACCTTCTAACTGTAACTGGAATGACTTCAGGCCAATCCTGTAAGGTAAACAACATGAAAAGGTAGAGCTGGGAATGAAACGAGGAAAGGTTCCCTAGGTCATGTAATTGTGCTATCCAGGGACACGGTGCACTTTAACAGTCACAAAATCCCGATCCAGGTCTGCAGAGCTGGAAGAGCTGGGACTAGCAGATCCCAGAAATAATTCAGTGTAAATTGTGGGAAGAGGCTCAACATTCATACTTTGTTCTCCACAGGAAATGCACTGATTAGCAGCCACTGAGGATCCAATAAAATAAAAATAAGACAAATAATGGCTATTTCCAAAAGCAGTAGGTCTCAGCTTCCAGCACTAAGCAGAGCTCCGCTATTATCCACTAGCCATGGAGCTAACATTTTCTCAGATAACACACACAAGCAGTGATAATAGAGCAAGTTCCTAGCCTGACTTGACTCAAATGTGCAAGACTGCCAGTGCTTTTACAGTGTGCAATTTCTTAGGGTCATGCTTGCAGACAGCTAACTTTGCTCTCAGTGAGACAAGTGATGAAAATGAAAACAGCATACTCAATAAGTGCTGTAAATCACATACAGCTGTTGGGGTAGGATAATACCTGCTTTTCTCATAATTTGTTTTTAGTTAAAAAGAAAAAAAACAAGTTATTATTGGTCTTGAGTGGGAAGGGAGGAGATGGAGAATTGAGGAATGAAAAGCAATTAAAAGCTTCTCAAGAAATTTTCTGGTGTTTATTCTTGCCTTCTTCCAGGATGACTTCAAAGCCAGAGCTTAAAGATCAGCTTGAACTAGAAACAGAGAATGCATCGATGTCCAGAGTTTAATCAAGCTCAATGCTACAGTGAGACATGGGACAAAACTAGTTGCTTCTGACTTCCATGATTCAAAGCCACTGCAAAACCTACAGGGTGTCTATGAGGTGCTTCCTTCCCAGGCCAGTATAGCTGAGACCAAGATATTTCTAATTGATCAGACATGTCCTGGAAACCAAGTTACAGGTCCTTCAGATAACGAGGGCCCAGGCAGGATCCCAAATGCCACACATCATCATGGGTTTGTGTTCTCTCTGCTTTGGGAACACCTGTGCCTCACAAAGGTGGCTCTGACCAGGACAAGGACAGTGTAGCACCGTGTCCAGATGCTACTGTGGATGCTAAAATCCAGATGAGCCAAAAGTCTTGTCAGCATGATTCACTACCCAAGTTACCTACCAGCTCTGGAGCTACTGCAGTCATGGCCAATCCAGGAGCTCGCTGGCCATGGTGTCCTCATTGGTGCCCTTCCTCTGTTTGGTTCCTCCTACTGTGCACTCCAGCAGGTATAACAAGACATCTAATAAGACATCAGCCCGGGATTTCAGAATAACTAGAACTGATTGAAATTCAGAACTTGTGTACCATGAAGATGTTTTGACATTTCAAGTTCATCTTTGTTGTGAGTCAAAGTTTGGAAACATGTTTGTCAGATATTGAAAGTATTTTAAGTAATTTGTTTTGGACTGAGTAAAATATTTAATATTTATCTAAATGATAGCTTTTTACCTTGACTTTAAAATATTAAAATTTTTTAATATTTACAAAATTAAAACTATTAGAAAGAAAGTAAATTCTAAATGGTAAGCAGACGAGCTACATTTGGGAAATGGAAAAGGAAATATTTCACCATTACTGGAAGACCTCACTGTTTTCTTTTAGAGTGGTATGTCACAGAAACAAGCATGCATTCAAAAAAAAAAAAAAAAAAGCAAGCTAATTATGAAGCAGCATTTTCTGATAAATAAACACAGTGGTGGAAATTTTCTGTTCCACTTCAAAAAGAGTGCTGATTATGTGCTCTGGTAAGTAGGTCCCCATGAAACATCATTTGGAGCCAGGGATATTGACAAGGAAGGCTTTTACAGAAAAAGTGTTGATCTAAGGAGGATTTCAAGATTTTGAGCTTGCTGCTCCAATTCTTGACTCATCTTTTTCTAAGTTTTTTCTTGTTTGGCAGGCAGCTCTTTCCTGGGTTTATTCACAGTCAAGTCCATTTAACTTTTCTGAAAGGAGACTACATAGAGCAAGTAGAGCAAAGCCCCTCCCTTCCTTTCTTCTTTAAAGCCATCATGGGGAGTCTAAGATGCAGTATTGGTTACCAAATTTTTGTAAATAAAGCTCTTCATATACAATGCACTATCAAGTAACAGGTTTAATTAGTGCTGCATGGTTAGTGCTGCGTGCGGATTCATCTAGTCACAAAACCAGACAATTCTGGTTGGTGCCTGGAAATTTTCGGAACAAAAGACATTCCATTTTGCCTTTTGTTCCCAGTCAATGCTACTCTATCATGATGTTTCCAGATGGTTATTTTAGACACTAAATAATTTTTGTGGATTTCAAAAGCTTTGTAATGCATTGTGACTAAAAAAAAAAGTGTTTGGTTAAAAGACCTACTTTCCTGTACATGTAGTTATAATTTTATTCTAAAATATCCATTAGAGCTTTTTTTTAATTATCATTTAAAAGTATTATAAACTGTAGAATGAGAAAATTTAAATAAACCAGTGTATATTAGTCATCCTCTGGCCATTAAGTACAGACCAGATTTCAAATAGCTGAGTAATTAAAGCCAATGGTAGTTTATTTAGGAACTTCAGTTTTGACAAGTATGCACCTAAGCCTTAAATTTTTCCCAGTCCTAAGCAGCCATTCCACATTCACAGGAAAGCAACACAATATCTCATCTCCTGCCTAGTGAAACCTGTGCAAACTGTGGCACTTTCTAACCACAGCAAAGACTCACCAATGCTGGGATGTGACTCAACTGTCACCCTGCTCCCATAAGCAAGACACTGCACTGGAATCACTTCTCTGACATCAAGTCTGTTGTGTATTGCCATTGCTGATAGCTGGGCTGTGCAATCTGCTTTGAGACATCACTTTTACCTACTGTCCTTTTTTTTTCACTTGCATCTTTTTCCTTCTTAGCCTGGGTTACACTGGAGAGATGGCAGCCAGGGAAAGAAAACCACTTACTAGATTTCTGCAAATGTAAAAAATAAATAAGAAAATAATGAATAACACAAATTTTAGCGTGAGTCAATGAGCACACAATGCAGTTCAGGAAGCAGGCAGAGAGCAATGGGGGCCACTAACAGTTTGGCAGTGGCTTTTCCCTCTGTACTGATCAAGAAACTGTCCTTTTCAAGGGAACATCTGAAATGACAATGCATCTGAGGTGGGAGGTGTTCACTGAGAAGAGGTCAAACTGGACTCTGGGATTTCACATAAACTTCTGTGCCACAAGGGCAAGCAAGCAATACACTGCATATGATGGTACACCTGGAGTACCAGTACCATTTCAGTGCTAAGCCTTGGTCCATATGCTGTGACATACTTATTTCCAGTTGACTATTTTTGGATCTTTAATCGTTCTTTAATTTTTCAAACTGTCATCAACAACGTGCTATATTGCAAAAGTGTCTGTGGCTGATGGCACTCTAAGGTCAAACAGAGTGTATCAAGCTTTTTTATTTGGAGGAATGCACTTCCTACTGCAAGTGGCCTCAAGCACCACTCTTAGTCTTACCACAAAATACCTCTTCTACCAGTGTTGCATAGTGTACCTTTGGTTCCTTCAGAGGGTGGCTAGATGTGTTTAACAGCTTTCAGTATCATCATGATTCTTCACTTTGTCCTGGTGCTTTGCTGTTAGAGTCTTACCCTTTATTTATTAAAAAAAAAAATAAAAGGCAGAGAAAAGCTTTATCCAGTTCATACCTTTGGACTGCACTCTCCAGGGCTCTCCAGATTCACACATTTGATTCACAGTGCCATGTAGCTCTCTCCACCTAACGCCAGACATGGCAGGCTAGAAGAATCACCATTGTCTCCTGCACTTTCCCTGTTACTCATGGAAGCCAAGTCCTCGCCAGCTTCCCAGTCCTTTCACGCAACAGACCTTAATAGAGACATGTGGGTGGTGTTTCTGTAGCATGGGGAGTACTGCATCTTGGCAGAAATACTTTTACCAGTACTTTGAGTAATGATAGGTGAAAAATGTTTCCATCAAGCACTGAGGATCTTTTCTTTCCAGCTCTGATAGAATATGAACACCTCAGGAGTTACAAATACCTATTTAGCATTACTGCTATGGAAAAAGTAACTTAGTTATTGTTAGTGAGTATAGCATAGAGTAAGAAATTATAAATTAGGTAACCTTGGTCAGGAAGATGCTGTTTCCCCACCAGGCAGGGGATTCAGGCTGAGATGACCTGTTTCCTGAGAGACCAAGGACAATGTTCCTGGTCCTATGGCTTGGGTGCATAAAAACCTACTCCAGGATTTGGTGAACAAAAGCAAATATACTATACCCAACGTAGCTTAAAAAAGAACTCCTTCTTCCTTTCAAATTTATCTCTCTTGCAGAGTCTTGAAATCATCCTCCTTTGTACACCAGGAACTGCAGTCCACACCGTGTTGCTTCATGAATGGCTTCCAGATG
Source organism: Antrostomus carolinensis (assembly GCF_000700745.2). Classification (NCBI taxonomy): domain Eukaryota; kingdom Metazoa; phylum Chordata; class Aves; order Caprimulgiformes; family Caprimulgidae; genus Antrostomus; species Antrostomus carolinensis. The sequence continues at coordinate 21,008 of NW_010330740.1, forward strand.
TCTGGTCAGGGCTGTGGGTGTTCAGTGATCAGGGGACTGAAATAGTAGGATCACAAGGTGCACTGTAAAAAGGCATTGCATATCATATACACAGTGACATCTTGCCTCATTACTTCTCTTCCAGCTACCAAGTGTTAGACCCATTTTTAAACACTTGTCTGTCTCCATGTAAAAAAAACCCATTTATTACTGCATCTTCTGCATTACATCTCAAATTCACAAATAGCTTTATATCCATGCTTGTTCTTACTGTACTATAAGTTTGATTTTGATCTAAAACACCTACCCTGTCAAGCTATTGTCTGTACCACATCTGGTATGTGCTGAAGAGAGAAGCATGCTCTGCTTATTCAGTCTTACCCAGTTTCTTATACCTCACTTGTGGCAAGTAATCAATCACAGGCTGAAACATGAAAATGTTGCTCCAACAGGGATGTCATGGTTTGGTTGCCCCTTCAAAATCCACTTTCAACTATTCCTCATCTTTCCCTTTGCTACTTGGAGTAACCATCTTCAGGACAATTCTTGACACTTTGCAACCTGCTCTGGGTTTTGCTCTCTGCCAGTCTGATGAACTTATCACATCTCCTGTGCTCAGAACTGCTTTTCCCCACAAGAACCTCTATATCATTGATACGTTTTTACTGAAATTGTCCTTGAAATTGAGCCCTTTCTTTATTACCTGATCAGGAGAGTAAGACTTGATTTTTAAACACTACCTGGATAACACAAATATTCAAATTAAAAAGCAAAAGTCTAACAACGAAAAGCAGCATTAGCACCATCAAATGTAATGGAGGAAGTAATAACCATTCCTGTATAAAGGATGTGAATACACAAGAAATAAACACAATTTCTCCAGTAAAAAAGGTGTTGCTTGACCTTGCTTTCAGAATTCTAGGAAGATTAAATTTCATTATTTAAATGGAAAAGAATGGCTAAGATATTATGTATGCTGTTCTTTAGGAAACGAGTACTACCAGGAAATGGAAACACAAGATACAAGATTAATTTCCCTCTAGTTCAGCATTTCAAAATTCAAGATCAACTCAAGTATACAACAGCACATACTAATAAAGATTGTATTTTACCCATTTGTGTTTATATGACTGCTAATTAGTGGGGTGATGGTGAATGCATTACATTGGGGAAGCTTGCAGAAACTGAATAATCCCTTTATTCTCATTTTCTTGCCAATGAACAAGGAAAAAGAAATATAAAAACATACACCAGAAAAACCACACTAAGACAATTAATGTGCAGAAAGGTTGGTTTATATGTGATAGGATGATTTGATTAAGGAGAGTTAAATTTTAATAGCCCCTCTCAATACTTATTTAAGCCAAGTAACACGGTCCATTGACTCTTGTTGGAATGAGTGACAGCCAGTGCCAAAGTATAATTTATTTCTACATTTTCGCTTTTCAGGAACTGGATGGGTTATGTGTTATTTATTTAGAACCTTTACTTTCAAGCTGATCACATGTTTGCATGAAATGTCATCTATTGTCTTCAGTCACAACCCAGGGCTGGAGGGAAGCAGGATTTGCTAGAAATGTGGGGATTCTGACAGCACAGAACATCATGGGACAATGTGGCTTGTGAGAGCTGAAGCATCTGATGGGAATGTACCATTAAACTATACTTTATTTGTACTACCGTCAAGGGTCTAGTGTGCTAGCTGGCATTCCAGATTGCCCAGGGAGCGACATCCAATCTTTCAGGCTGTCAGGGAGAGAATCTGAAGCTGTGGTAGGGAGAGACTCAGGTGCCAGCAGTGCATGGCAGCCCTGTGATCTTCACATCTGGGACTATTCTTGCAAGAGGACTTGGACCCAAAGATAACTTAAGACTTGCAGCTGCAGAACAAGGGCTAACAGGACCTTCTACCTCTTTTACCTGGAGATGAGGGAAAACTTTCTGACAGAGGAACTGGATATACAATCGTTACATTAAACAGATGTTTAAAAGGCCATCTTTGATTCTGCAAACCTTACTGTATGTGCTTCTCTTTGCTCTCCAAGTAGCTCTGCTGGATTTAACAGGACCACTCATATACATCAAGTCGATCATGCCTCAGAACAATAAGCCCTTTCTTGTCTTCTTTGCACCAGACCGAAATCCAGACATCTATGATAGAAGAACATGATGTATCAGCCAACTTACATCTTCTTAACATTATAGCACAATTTTAGTTGTGCTGCCCCAAGGATAATGGTCCAACGTCAAGCTGTCCCTGACATATTCCTTGGAAAGAAGAAGGGGAAGAATGGCGACACGGCCAGGGTCAAAGAGCTTGGGCAACATGGGTTGGCTGCTTCTACTGCTGCTGGGATTTTGGATGGGTAGGCAAAGCCCTGCTCCTGCTGAGCAATGTGACTGTCCTTCCCCACTGCTGCCCCACTCAGTTTGGTCCACCCTCCATTGCAATCTAGGTTCAGCCCCCTGGGACTGAGGTGATTTTGTTGCTGCTCCCACCAGCCTAATGCTAAAGACAGTTGGTTGCCTACATCTACATTGTCTTCACATCAAAGTGGGTCTCACTGAGTGGTTTAAAACCTGCAGTGAGAACAGACAGGCTAGCAGAATACCTAGATCCAGATGTGTTGGTGTTATTATGCTTGTCCATAGTATTGATCTGTGCATACCTGTCAACTAGGACGTGTTCTGGACCCGCTGGATTAATTGTCTATGTGTAAATGCATAGCACAGCAGCAGAGGCTTTGTTATACCCTACTTCTGGAGTGATCATGCATGCACGATCTAGTTGCACAGACATATTAATCATATCTGGAGGTAGCCATTTTGTTTGCCTTTTAGATAAGACAGTTGATCACAGATGGATTATCTTTATCCCTGTGCACAATACCATGACCTTTCTGGATTGCTAGATAAATATTTAGTCCTTTCTTTTTGGCACCCAGTCATTTCCTGTGCTTCAAACACAGAGATTACTAAATACAAACACATTTGAGATGAATGCTCAAGTAAGAGTAAACTCATCAATCTCTTCAGTGAACAAACACAGTGGAAACCTGACAAGGACAAAACTGTTGTAGTCTGAAATGCATTCATTACTGACTGAACATATGCTGTGATTGTTACTACCATTTATCATTGCCTGGTGGTAAAGCAAGACCCATGACTAAGCAATGATTGATAATCACATAATACCCTTCTCTGTGCATAGTCATAGTCTTCTTACAGCTATAAAAATTTCAAGCTCTCATATCGTATAGATTTGAAAACCTGTAATGGACTTGGGAAGGTAAAAAACCTGGAGATAGTTAAACAGCAAGCCTTCTCAGATCATACAAACCCCATCTCTCCACCGAGTGTTACTCCAACAGTCCCATTTGATAACTGCACTGGTAAATTTAGAACAACAAAAGCACAAAAAAAAGTAATGCACAATCCATTCTGGCCTTGCTTTAAAAGGCCATTTTTCCAGGCAGCTGGCCAGGCTCACATCAGCCTCCTTCCTGACCTTTCCAAGTGACAAAGTATGCTGCTCACCAGTGACAGTGCTATTAACCCTGAGACCACAGAAGAGGAATACCTGAAGGAAAGCACCGTTTCAGGAAGATTCATTCAGAGCTACCTTAGGTCCAGATCTGTTGGGACTGAACAGATGTTAAAAAATTTGGCTGGTTCTGCAGATGTGAACCCCTTGCAAATGCATAATTTCATAAGAAACCTTTTGACTTTAATCGAAGACAGATGGAGTGCTGAAAGGAGCTGTGTCGGTCTAGCCTAATAACACGAATAAAGGGGTAATTATTTCCTTCTGTGCTTTTCCACCGTTTCAATGTATTTGAAGCTATTACTGTATTTGCTGCTTCTCTCTTTAGTGTGTAGTATGAAATCCCTCAGAAATGGAGAGTACTTTTAGATTGGATGTGGCAGCAGCAAACAGTGCAGACACACTGAGAAACTGGAAAGTGCTAGAAATGTAAGAAGTGTTCCTCTTCTTTTGGCAAAAGCTTAGCAGAGGAAAAAAACCTAGACATTTTCAGAGGAAATGGGACACCACTTTTCAATCAGTTCTTTACTAAGCAAAGACTGTAAGACTGTTTGCCTCCTCAAAGATCATTTTTGTTCAGATCATGAAGCAGGGCAATAGCAGAAGAGCTTCAAAAGCAAAGAAAGCTAAAGTCAAGTTACTCAGAGGAGCAAAAGCAGAGCAAATCTTGAAGTCTGGAAAAGTTTAGGCAAAACCAAATAGAAAAGAAAAATAGGAAAAAAATAAAATCTTTATTATGGTACACAGCAATACAACTAAAAGAGAGTTACTCCTGTGAATAATTCTTCAGAGTTATTAATAGTTGGCGAAGACAGGATGATGCAAAATATACTGAATGTACTGCACTGTTCACTCTTGGAGTGGTACAAGTGGGATCAAATATCTTGATATTTCTTATATTTCACATGGCTTTGAATCATATCAGAAGCTTTTAATAAGACTTGTATTTTACCAAGAAAGCAACATTCCAGTTCCAGTATCAAGAGGAGATTTGTTTCCTAGACGTGTGTTGGACTACTCCAGAACACGTAAAAGATGATGGGTGTCAGAGGAAACAGCATCTCCAGAGCATTGTTAGAGAGTGAAGAAAGGAGCAGATAATACATTGCACTGTTTCCTTAGGTGTGTGGCAAGCACTGAGGCAAGCTGAGGAGAAAAGGAGAGCCCAGATGGGGAAGGTGGGAGGTTTGCAGACAGGAGAGTGGAGCTGAACACACAGGTGAGAGGTGAGAAAGCTGCAAAAGGTTAAGGTAAAGGGTGTATAGATGAACTTCTGAAGAAGCAAGGAACCTGGTTCAGTTCATTTCCTTGTGGTGACTATATAGAGCAAAGATATTTCTCTGTCCTCCCTTAACCTTACTACCTTATCCCTAACCTGTGTCCAAAAGGTTCTTCTTAGCTTCGAAAAGGTCTCAAGGCCTCAAGCCTGACCTATTTTTTAAGTATCTGATTCCAATGGCAGGTTTTGTATAACTGAAAGATCTTTTTCTTCCTCCAGAATAAATGCATCAGTGCTATGTTTCTTTCAGTTTATCACCCGCAGCTTTGTGTATGTGAGAAACCACAGACATCTTCCCTTTGGGAGGAAAAATCAGTCAAGTCTGTATTTGCTGGAGAAAAAAAAAAAAAAAAAAGCAGTTTACCAAATGATGAGGGAAAACCTTGAGTTGATTTCAACTGGAAGCATAGACATGTAGACAACCCTCCAAGCTGATATGCACAGAGTGACTACTGTTCTCTCAAAAGTTACTCTATAGAGCACGGAGAACAGCTTACTGTAGGAAGAAGTCCCGAAATATTCACGGAGTCCTCATGGAGGTAAGAGTGAACTTTCGCAAAAGAGGTTTATTATCTTGAAACAGCACACTTTATAGGGTTCTACAGGGTTCATGTGGTACAAACAAACTACTATTGGTTTAATTAACTAAATATCACACATGTCAACTTATAATTGGTTATAAGTGAATCTACTTCCGCATTCATGCCAGCCTCAGTCTCTCCCTCCTTCCACTTCCAGGTGGCACTTCCTCCCCACCCCCGTGGCCAGCCAATCCTGTTGAACATCCTCCCTTCTGTTTATGACCTTGCTGTTGTTTCTCATCCTTATCTTTTAAGGAGACTTCAGGGGCACTGCCTTCAGGGCTATGAGCTGGGTTGTGCAGGCAGACCTTAAGTAAAACATCATGCCCTTGCTCTGCCAAGATATTCTCTACAGCTTACCATGAAGACTTGAAGATCATCACCTGCGGTACCTTCTAGAGCAATCCCAAGAGCACACTGTATTCCAGTGCTCATAGGAGATGGTAGCTCACATCCCTGTTGTGTTCTGTGAGCAGCTGGAGCTCTTTTTACTCTAAGACTACTCAGTCACACACATGCAAGGTCAAAGCTCTCCGAGGGTGGATGCTACAGACCTTTCAAGAAAACTCAGGAGAAGTTAGCAAGGTCCATCCACCCCAGAGCAGGTAAGTGTCCCTTGAGGAGTATGCTAAGCAGCAGCTACACTCTGCTTCCTCCCAGATATGCTGGCAAAGTCACCTCAGAGCTCATCCCAAAGTTGTTTCTACAGTCAGACCATGTAGATGAAACACTAGGCCATTTTTACTGGCCAAAGATTATACCCTCTATCACCACTTTCATATCCTCCTGTCAGGCCTCTCTTCTCCCACACTTGCTCTTAGAAGTTACACTGACAGCTGGAGTTACCTATAGGTCAGAAGTTACCATGAAGTAAGAACCATGATAGTGATTGATTTATGAGTAGGACTGCTCAAATTTTTTGAGATAAATCACAATACCTCTTGTCTTCAGACAAATGCTTTTAGTTTTCTTTTTTTATTCTCACTTTAAAATGCCCAACTCATTGTTTCTGCTTTCCTAAATATAATTTCTCATCTTTTTTGCTATCGTTGTATAATACCATACTTTCTGATATAGCATAATTTTGTATACAAATGTTCTACATCAACAGCCCCTGAAAGCAGCATTTTTTAACTTCAACATCAAAGTTACTTCCAAGTTACCACAATGTCACATCAGTCAACTATTGCAGATACAGCAAAAATGATAATATTGTGGTATTCAGCTCTGCTTTGTTACTTAAACTACCCTCCTGTTGAAATCACACAGTGAAAATGACTTAAATAATAACAGAATCAAGCATGATGAATAATTTCTGAAGTGGAATAATTACAGAATGATATGTAGGTAAACACTACAAAAGTTTCTTTTCCAGACCCTTGAAAAAACTTAGAAGAGAACAGCCTTCGAAAACAGACAATGGGATGAGCATAATCAATAAAGATGACTACAAGATTATTAAATCAGACAAAACAGAAACAAAGTTTTCTTTCTGATGAAAGCCACAGAAAGAATTGGTGATCCAAGAAGCACCAAACACACTTATCTAGAGATAAACTAACTAGAGAGAAAACCTAGATATTTTAAGGGGAAAATAAAGCCACAATGCTGAGAGCTTTCATTATTATTAGAGTGGTGCCAATCTTTCTAGGAAAGTAAAATACAATTTCAATATTAAATTATTTTATGTATGGAGTGTGGGCTTAGTATTAACTGATTTCAGATGGAGCAGAACTAGAGCAATGCTGAGTGCAAAAACACCATGGCATTTTCCAAAGATAGAAGGCATCCTTATCAATCTAAAGACAGCATTGACAGTTGTGAAACTTGGCTGTAACCCTCAGCTTTGAAACTGTAATCAGTGTGTGGCCACAGGGAAATTATTTAATTTCTTTGTGCTGGAGCTCATTGCAAGAACTGGCAATGCACTGCTTGCTTCTCTTCTGGGGTTCTCAGTGATTTGGTACTAGACCAAAGAGGTCTTACAATAAAACATTTTGCTTGATGAACTCATTTTACTGACAAATTAAGAAAAGTTTTTATTTCCTTCTTCCAGTTTTGTTCATTAATTTCTCTACTATAAATTTTTACTTCCCTTCTCCCATACAAGACTAATCTAAGTGCCATTGTCTTCAGTGGAAATGGGATTAGAAACCTTAATAGAAGCTACTGGCAGTATTGTGGAAACATTGGAAACCCCCAACTTATTAATGGAGGGCATAAGAAGCATAAAGAGTTAGTCATTTAAAAAGTTATACCATTTGTAAGCTCTGTGGTTAGTTTTGGCAGCCAGAAGTGAGATACTTTAATAGGCCTAATGGATGATGTCAAATTCTGCGTTTAAATATTTAATGTGATTTAACTGCCTAGGAGTATCCTATTGCAGGTTGTCTGGCTTTCGAGGCACTTGAAATCCAACCAGACACTGACTGCATCTAACGTTACACTCCTAATAGAGCAGTCAGTATGTGACACAGACGTTAGCCTTCTCTCAAGGGATCTCTCTTCAGGAATAATTAGTTGGTGGCATTATTGCTCCGAAAGAAGAGGAAGAACCCAGATAAGAAACATTAAGTGATTTTAGGTTTTCGGATAAGTGAGCACACACACAGAGCTTGACTTTAATGGAAACTATTCATGTTGTGACCACTGCTTCAGATTCCACCTCTAATCAGCAAGCTGCTTGAACTGCTCAAGAAGTCTGTTGGTTTGATTTACAACACAAGGGACATGTCCTCAAGTGATATAAGCTGATGGTACAGTAGGAAGATGGTACTTAATATTATCTGAAGGTTTGTAGAATTGTTAAGATAATTTTCCAATAATATTTTATCACTTTCAGGGAGTTCAATGGCTGGAAATTTTGACAATGCCTCTTTAAAGTGTGTGGGTGTTTATAGAAGCCTTTTTGCCCTGTCTCTGGTTCTCAAGGGTGTTTACCAAGTTTAATACCATGATGTACTGCTTGAAAAATAAGTATAAAACTGATCACATCTGCCTGCAGCATTAGGCAGCCACATCTCTCCTGTCTCACCATTGTTTTCTCTGAAATTATCCTGGAGACGTAGGAAGGCTGAATACCTAGTGTGATTATTAAAACAATAAATCCTCCCCTCACAAAAATCACCAATATTTCAGACTCAGATGTGCTAAACAGTAGAAAAAAATTCATCTTGCATTGTGCTGAAACTCTGGTAGAAATCAAACTATCCCTGACTTCAGCTTCATTGATTTTTGCTTTGTTATCAAATCAGTTTATATTTTTAGCACATATGTGTCTGATTAATAGACAAAAGTAGTCTGCCTAGTAGAGAATATAGGTAGGGAAACAGTTGTCACAAAGGGGAATCTTCCTTAAAGATGGACCATCAAAAAGCCTATAATTATAACTGTTTCCATTTATTGCCTTCTCCTTAAGGGCTTCAGTGTGTCTACCTGCAACATTTTGTCTGATAACTTGGCTATAAAAATTACTGACAGTAACATATGCTCATCTTAACAAATAACAGGCACACTAAAAGTACTGAACTTCAGTTACTGCTTTCTGAAAGCTTCCCCTGCTCTACTCTAGTTGTAAAAAGAAGACTAACCTCATTGCTTTGATAAACTGCAGCAGCATTTCAAAAACTCACTGCTCTATATTGAAAAAAAGCAATAATGCACTGCTCTGGAGGACTGATAACACCATCAGTGAGAAGAGATATGTAAAATTCTCTGCTGATTTGAACTGATACAATCTTCTTGAACTAGGCTACCTTATGAAAGGTAAACCTATTTTCTGCATATCACACTATTGCCTCTTCTGTACTGGCTGCCTGGAATGAAAATCAAGGAAAGTGGCCAAATAAAACTGCAGGCAGCCAAGAGCTCCATGTGTCCATTTCCTCCCCATCTGTACCAGCATGTTATCTGTACCATAACATTTCTGCTTATTTATTTTGCAAGAACTTTGCAAGAGAAACTAGACTTGCAGTGATTCACACCTCTGGTACAAGCTTCGGGCTGCATCTGATCACAGGCTCTTTCCTCACATAGGGCAATTTAAATCAAATACCTACGCAACCCACAGCACATCTGCACAGTGGTGGGTGCACTCGCAGCCTCACCAACATCAGTGGCAACGTATTAGGTCAGTGGTTCTTCCTGTATTGTTTGAGAATCACAGCAATAGCTTCTTGGCAAATTCAGAAATTTCACAAATCTAATCTAGAGTCTGATCTGCCAGCTCCTGCTGGCACAAGACTGAGTAAAATAGAAAGGAAGAGTGATGATATTTTTAAGTGTAAAAAAGTATTTTTTAAAGATGCTGAAAGAAATAAAAATGCACTTTTTACTTTCGGCTTGTTACTTTAATTTATTTGCTGTTCACTTCCAGCATTCACGCACAAAGCACAACACTGTGATGCTACCTAGTAATAAAAATATGCATAAAATTAAAAGAGAGAAAAATAAAGATTTGAAGCACCTGTATTTGCTTTATTTGAAGCTGTCAGAACAAAAGCAGGGAGACCTATTACCATGTAGTTATGGAGATTATAAGAAAACAAGTATATCATTATAACATGTTCTACCACTTGTAATTAGACAGCAAGTAATTTCCAAGGAATATCTAATTCAAGGACTTTCAGAGTACATACAATGCTATGTAAAAACCTAAAAGCCTTTTTTCCCCTCTCTTTTAATTATGAGAGTTGCTTTGCACTTTACAGCTAATTGCAAATCACCATCAGTTATTAAAGATATGTCAGGTTTTTTCTATAGCAAATGTCTATTATGAACCTTGTCCTGCAAATACTGTCTATATCGGAGATGGGAGTGCAAAACAGCACGTGTGTTTTTGGCTGCATGTTCCCAGGTAAACTACATTTGCTGTTTGAGTAGTTACACTTGTGTGGCACACTTTGATTCCTGGTCAGAAGATGCACTAGAATTACAGCCAAAAAAAAAAAAAAAAAGTTAAAATAACTGCAAACTGCTTATGAACACAGAAATGACTTTTCAGGTAAGCTGACGTGAGGAAAAGACCACACACACACACACACACACACTCCAGCACTTGAAGTATCACAAGTTTGTGTCAAGGCTGTTTGTAACTCCTCAGACCCTCCTCATCCAAACCAACTATTAATAGTACAGGCTCTCATTTGATCACCATCACCCTCTGACATTTAGTACACAGTTTGCAAAGCACAAAGATCATCAAGAATCATAGAATGGTATGGGTTCCTTCCAACCTCCAACCCATACCATTTTATGATTCTATGACTTTTTTATGATCTTCATGCTTTGCTGATGGATGAAGCAGCTAGAGCTGCAGATAAGTGTTGATCTGAGTCAAAACTGTCCCAAAATGAAGCCATCTGCTGATACACAGACTGATACAGGGAAACATCATGTGCTTTTAAGAGAGAAAAAACATGGTCTTTTTTCTCCTAAATGGCTCCCTCCAGTAATTTTGCTAATCTTACTAATTCTTACCTTGTCCTTGTACAAGGCAGAGGTAGGGTGAGCATCAACTAGAGGAAATGAGCAAGGAGATGCCTTCTGCATGGTAAAGGTGGCATGGGACTAACCTAGACATGAAGAGTGGTGGACTTTGTCTAAAGGAAGGACATACTGCCTGGAAAACCTGAGACAAGATGTCAGTGTTTTACACAGGGCCTGTGGCCAAGGCCAGGTTGCTGCAGAGAACTAAAAAGGACTTGAAATCACTGCATGATCATTACATCCTTTTTCTAAGCTAAAAAAAAAAAATCAAGAAAAGAAATTTTGGCAAAAATTATCTGATTAGACTGTTTGACCTCTAAAGGATGGGTATGGAGAACTTCACCCAGTAACTGTAGCTCAGTAGGCTGCAAGTCTCCTGTATGAGCTATAGTATGTTTCTGCATACAAAAAAATCCATCATAATCAGTTGAAGCACATCAGCCAAAATCCAACATCTCCTGTAAAAGCAAAGCCATATCCCTCCCTGAAAAACCCTGAGTAAATGTACTTTAAACAAGAGACAGCTTTGGAACAGAAGAATTGAACCCCTACCTCAGAGCTCCCCTAAACTAAAACTTCCTTCTAACAAGAAGCTGTGACTGCTGTAGCAACTGCTAAACCAATGTTGCTCCTGCTTCCCCTTCATGATGTCTCAGAACAAATGTACACATTTTCCTGAACCACCATCCTTGCGCATTTGCACATGATTTTACACAGTTGTTCTCAGCTCCGTTGGAAAGTGAACATTTTTGTGCAGACTCGAGGAAAGACAGCCAAAAGCCAAGTGTGGGAGTTGGGAGTCAAGGAGAAACATCCACAAATATTTCTCAGTTCAAACACCGTTGCCTTCCTAGTGTTGTCTCAACCCTTCAAATTAAGTATTTGCATATGAACAAAAGCTTCCATATCCCAGCTGGTGAGTTTCAGCAGTTACTGTGCATTATTAAATATTTATGGAGGAGCAGCTTCCAAGAAGACTGAGTCAAGCACAGAAGCAGCATTTTCATCTAAGGTTACCTCAGAGTCCAGATGTCATTCAGCTTGATCCACGTCTTGGAAGCTAATTGTGTCTGCAGCATTTATAATTCACAGAAGAACACCATAATTTAGTCTTGTCTGACTTCTAAAAAATATACAAGAGTTTTATGTGCATGTTGTGACCTTATATGAGTTAGTGACAGCCAAAGCTTTGGAAAGCCTTAAACCACCTCATTCCTCAGTTGAGAGGCCAAGACTAGGTTGTTTAATACTCACCCCAAATTGCTTTTCAGAGGTACTTTGTTCCCTTCTTCAGCTAACCCCAGAGACTTAGCTGTGGATACGGTTTGAAGCATGTTTGGATGGAGGGGTTGTAGTCACAAATGTTATTTTCAGCATGGTAAGGCTGATCTCCACAGCACCTCTCATAGCTGGATGAGTCAAATGGGTGCCTCTGTATGGCTGTAGGTGCACTTCCTAAGGCCACCACTTCCTTCTACCATTGAAGGGATTAGGTCTGCCAGAGAGCAATTCAGAAATAAAGGACAATTTTGAGCAACTTTTGAGAATTACCTCTCTTATCTAAATCACTCACACCTGCTGCCTCCCAGCTCAGTGGGGACAACAGATCCTGTCAGAGATAGATTGTTGGCTCTGGCTACCAGAAAGTGAGAAGGACAATTTTACTGCAAAGTGCAACTTTCACCAACACATTGGTCCTAATTCAGAAAACAAACACTAGAGTAAAATATCACTACACTTAAATGAAAGCATAGCTTTAAACACAAATCTTTGCTGGTTATACCGAGCAGGCATAACAAATACTGGCCCAGTTACCTCTCACTGAGAGGCAGTAAAGCCTTTCAAGGGGCTGCTATCCTGCAGTTAGCTAGAAGTAAATGAAATACCCGAAAGAGTTACAATAAGTCTGAAGGTTGTGATGTTCCAACTGCAAATCTCATATTATGACCTCACAAAATCCTTGCACCTTTCTTTATATTCATTGCATTATCACGTTGTTCCTTAATGCTGTTTAATGCAGGTGGACTCAAAGATGAAGCAATTTCTGTATTACTTTTAAAGGAAGGCTGAAGAGTTTACAGTACAACCCTGTATATCGATTATTCCCCCCACCCCTTAACACCATGTGCATGCTCACAATGCTGACCAGCTCTGGGGTTCCTGAGAAGCTGCCAACACATTGCTTTTGTACAAAGTTTAGCTCTTGATAAGCTCCTGAATTCTACAATAAAACAGCAAGATCAAAATGTTCTCTGGAAGATGGCCTAATGCAAAACTGTGGCACTGATTTTAAATCATAATATTACTGCTTTTTTGGAACGTTTTCTCATTCTAATGTGCATGTCAGCTGTGATAAAAATATTGAACAACAAGCCTTGAACTATTTTGGTGCTCCATTGAAGCGTTCGAACAAAGCTGCCACGTCAGTTTAGCTACATTTTATAATAGTCAGTGATTTGGGACAAATTATAGAGTAAACACAGCATGTCCGAACCAAACAAGTTATTTTAAAGATATTCTAAATGAAAACATATTGAAGCCTATTGTTACTGCTTTTAGTACAATCACCATGGAAACTATGTAATACTCACTTTTAATATCCATTCTTTCTTAAATGCTTTGTGTTCCTTAAATGATACATGAATTGAACATAATTGTTTTGGTATTTTAATGGTCAGTCATGGAACAGCATGTCTTTTGGAACATGCTATAACCGAGTTAATTGCTGCATTTACTGTATGTGAGATGCAAGTTTGTATCAGGTTTGTTATGAAAGGAGAAGGGAGTAAAACTTTTAATACACCAATGGATGTTCTGACTTACATATATTTCAATTCACTGCAAAGTTTTAAAATTTCAACAGAGAAAGACTTAGTCAGCTTCACTCAATAGTAAACTCAGCTAAAATCAATCAGTTACATTAAAAATGAATTTGTTTCACTAGCTTCAGGACTCAAGCATGCTTTCAAGGATGTTGTTAGAGGCATAACCGCATCCACAATCTGTTCCAGGTTTCAGTACATGTGATGACCCTTTCCCAGGTTCCCAAGAACAGCATTTAAGTGCTTGATGGAACCTGTCATATAGACTCAAAATATACTTTATGGGAGATGAGTGACAAGGAACAGATAGTATCCATACAAGTAAAATTCCAGTATCAGCACTGTGTTTTTTGTAAACACACTTGTGCACACAAAGAGGAGCCACTAATGATCCTTTAACAGTACATCTCTGGAGTATACTAAATAGCTTTATTCTTACCCAGTTTCAATGTTCCTTCTGGTGATTCCAGATCAGCTGGTGATTGGTGTGAACCAGGGCTGCAAAGGCTGTCCATATGCATGACGCCAAGCTGCATTTCTTCCCTCATCTGCAGCCCCAACAGCCATGACTGCACTTCACAGGCTCCTCACGTCATCTACCAGTGACCCTAGGAGATGACCCAAGACCCCTTGTTTGGTCCACCAGCACTGGGCTGTAACTAGACCCACACTGTGGGCTCCCAGAGCCCTACTCAGGGCTGATGCCCTCCTGTAGGCATTGCAGGTGACAATTGCTTCTTGCTGCCAGCTGTGGCTTCACTGCTCTGTTCAGCAAGGAGGAGTGAGGTTACAGCAAGGTACAGAAGTCCTGGGCATAAGAAGTGAGGCATGACAGTCCTGAGTGTGTGATCACTGAAAGACATCTAAAGCTGTGTATGGGTGCTACCTCGGGCAGACTGCAGTAGTCAAGTGAAGAATCCCCAAGTGAACCTCATGACAAAGATAAGCATACATAAACAGAAGTGTCATAGCATGTAAAAGAGATTCATTTCCCCCATTTCTCTAACCATTAGATGGCTGTTTTGCTTATTTTTTACACCATAGCACATCAGTGACTTCAGTAGCACAGTTTTGGAGCCGCAAGAGCATAAGCAAAGGCAAATTGTTTTCAAAGAACCATCTTTAAAGTAAAAATTACAGCATCAGCCCAAGAGAAATGCATGATAGAACACACATCGTTGAAAACAAAATTTTTTTCAAAGAACCATCTTTAAAGTAAAGATTACAGCATCAGCCCAAGAGAAATGCATAATGATAGAACACACATCGTTGAAAACAAAATTTAAAAATACATATAAATGCATTTCAGCTGGCTTCTTTCATTAAAATTTTTGAAATTTAAATTTGAATAACCATCTGTGTCAAGGGTAAGTTTGATATAAGCTCTTCTTCCAATTTACATACATCTTACTTTGCAAAATGCCTTTTGAAACTCATGCTAAGTAATGCACAGATGAAGTAGTGCATTTATCTTCCAAGGATACAGTACCCCCTTGATATGCCTTTTGATTAAAGACCTAAAGAATGTACTTCAGGTAATGCTGTTCAAGCTGTTGCATACATCTAAGTTCCCCATCTTGAATCAGTTTCTCTAGGAGCAGAAAAGGTCAAACTACATAGCAGAATTACACTCTCTAGTGGTAAAATCCTGGCCCTTGTGTCAGTGCTCTCTGTGGCTCCATCACACCCCCCCCTTGTTCCTCTTGTTCTTTCAGGAGATTAACAAATAATTCATCTCATACCTGTTGTTGCCAGGAGCTATTTTTATTGGAGAAGATTCAGTTACCAGCTCTTCTCAATCTAAAAATTAAGTGGGAAAATTTGAGACTTCAACAAAGAAAGCTTCAACAGTCATTCTTCACCATATGCAGCTGTTAAAGGAGATGAATAAACACCATCCATGTGCATATACACATACACTTTATGAAAAAACATTTATTTTATGAAGAAGCATTTAATGCAAAACCTTCCTTGCTAGATAAACAACCACACAGTTGCCATGAATTGCTGCTGTTAAATGACCAGCAGGGATGTCCTCATACAGTCCAACCATAGTCCTAGTAAATTTATTCTCTGCTCATGAGAAAAAGCCTTCAAATTACTCTTGCAATTACCAGTTACTGTCTTATCCACAAAGCACTGCAAAAAAATTAATCTAAAGGTATGTTTATCCCAGGAACCGGGAAACCTACACCCTGCGGACAGATTCAGCTTGAAACCAAGTTTCATGAGACTTGCTGTTATGTGTTGCATGTGCATAATTAGAGCATTTAGGATAACATTGAAGATATGGTGAGGTATGACCCCACAGGAAGGGACTGAAAAGCCTATTTAGCCCTCAGAAGGAAAAGATGCCCTGAATGTTGCCTGTACACATACCTGAAAGTTCCATGTGTATGTCATGCTTTTGTCCACACTGAAAATACATGCAGCCATGTCCTTAGGCAATTGTAGCAGAAAACTACAATCTCTGCTAACCTGTTGGATGTGAGAACAACTTCCTTGCCACCTATCTGTAGCCTCTTTGGAGTGTGACCTAAGTTGCAGGAAGTCCTCAGGCAGAAGTCCTACAGTTTCATTTCTGTATCCTACCTGCTTTTGCACAACTCTACCTCCTGCACAATATTTGATCTCTTTGCCCTGCAGACAGTTGCAGATCACTCACAGTACTCATTTTTGCACAGAACTCTTTTTCTCCCTTGTTAGTATCTCCACCATAGCCTCATACACAAGAATTTGGCCAGAGGAGCACAGCCACATGAAGGAAAATACTTGCCATGTATTATAATCTTGACAACAGTAATCAGACCATCCCCTTCCATGACATGATTTTGCACCAGATATTTTGCCTGGGCATCCAGTAAAATCAGGAGTGATTGCATTTTTAAGGCTTCAGTGGTAAATCTACACTAGCAATCAGTTTTGCCCAGGAGGAAGGGTTCAGTAGAGGGAAACAGTTGGAGCTGTGATGTATGAAATTAAAGGGTTTAATTGAGCCAAATATTCCCAGTATGCATCTGGTTGGACCAAAGATTGGTTGAGACTCTAATGCTGTCATGGTGAGCGGAACAACATGGGTGTGCACCTGAAGCAGAGCTTCGAATCCATTTTCCTCTGAAAGGAACATGGTTTACCTGCACCAAAGCTGCTCCACAGTCTGGAGCAAAACATGCTGAACTTCACACAGTACAGCAGGGAAGGTTTGGTACACATCATGGGAAGGGAAA
>NW_010330740.1:37957-45145 GCF_000700745.2 Antrostomus carolinensis
GTCAAATTACTCCCTCATGCAAGAAGAGCTCTCCTTGGTTCAGGACATTTCCTTTCCTCAGTTTTGAACAACTGAAAGAACAAACTAAGGAAATGATGGTACAGAAGATATGCATAATTAGTATTCTCAGCCTCAAAGACTTGATTTATTGGTACATGCGGTTTTCTGTAAGTGTGGCCAGGTGATATTTGATGTAATGGACTACAATGGGCTGTGAGATTTTGCGGCACAGGCATTTGAGATTGCCCATACACAACCAAATGACCACTTTCTTCCCTTGTGCAGTATAAGCAACCAGTACACAGAAAGATCTGTCATCATTTTTTACATGTAATAGAAAACCTCACCACAGAATATAAGGCCAGAATATTGCAATCTCAACTTTCCAATATGGTCCAGTTCTGCACTGCACTTTGGGTCGAGATTCAAATTTCAATGCTAGATTCCATTCTTATTACAGGATAAATCAAAATCCAGACAGAAGTCAACAACCCTGGGGGTAGAGGGAGAGGAAAGTGTGAATTTATATCTTAATTTTGCAATTGAGATTAAAGTCAAGCCTTTATTGTCCAAGATCGTGAAGTTCAGAGTAATTAATCCTTTCTGCGAAACCCATCATTTTGTTATCATGAAATCAACACATTGGCTCTCATCTTACTTCTGACCCTGCCACTTATCCCATTCATATGTCTTTCCTGGTGTTTTACTTTATTTCATGAGCTAGCATTCTGCTCATTTTTAATTTGAACCAAGGTTTCAGATGCCTCAAGGGGAAAACATTCATGTGTCTTCCTGAAAGACCACAGGCATAACTGTTGTTTTTGATGGATTGCAACAGGATCAAGAAATTTCCACAAGAGTTGTTTTTGCTTCTTGAAGGAAGTAAATGAGCTCGAATCATGTCCTTACCAGTGCTGCAATTGAAAACAAGAGGAAGATTTGTCATGTCAAGTACAGCTGAAATACAGAACATACCCTTCAAATCAACTTGTTCTAAACCACCTACTGCATAATCAATACAAAATGTTCTTTTATTGTGCTGTTTGCGCGTGAGGGTATACTTAGACTTGAATGAAGGGATAACAAAGAGACCATGTGCTGCTCCAACTATGTCAATGGTGCTTTACTTATTGATTTTTAAAATCTGCTGCCAGGATTATCTTTCACTATCCTAAAATGTTGGGACAGTTACAGATGACCCCATGCCCTCTTACTTCATCACTAGTCTGATGCAAAAATAGCCTGCCATTGAGTGGTGCCAAGTCAACCTGTCCTGAACAAAATGAAGCCAACCTTTTTTACCCTGATGTTTGCATTCTATCCCATTTAAGTCTTGTGCAAGTTTCCTCTCTGGGTGCTGCCAGCCAAGCCCCAGGGTTGGTATCAGCCACCAACACACTCTCCCCATGTGCTCCCACTGTTCCCCGTTAGGTCCTTAGGGGCAAATGGCAGCAGAGCAGCGGGCACAGGTTTTGCTGGGAAAATCTGAATTATAGCACTCAGGTCACTCATCCAGTCCCTATGAAAACTTCCCCAGTCCTAAGAGAAGCCTCCTGCAGTGGGTTTGATCTGGGGGCAGAGGGCTGGTCAGCCCTGCATCCTCTCCCCTTGCAGCCAGAAGGGTGTCAGCACCCTGGTCTGAGCACTAGAGAGGCTGCCAGGATGAACTGAAAAGCTGCAAGAAAGAAGATGGGATGTACCTCCTAAAATACCAAAATAAGGTGTGACCCATGGTCACAGAGGTCTGATTGTAACAGCACAGACTGACAAGGTTTCTGGGACTTCTCAAGCACATGGTAAATAAGCAGAAATCAACAAAACCATTTGCATTGCTGCTGGAAAGCAAGTTTTGAACCTGTCTCTCTAAAAGGAAAAAGCCAATGAGCTTCCAAGCCTCCTGTGTCACTGAGGTTAGAATTATGACAATATCTATATCCAGTGCTAAGCACACAATAATTATTTCCAGATGTATGTAAACATGGCTGATTTTTTCCACATTCATCTTTCACACAGCCTATATGCATTATAGAACTCAGAGGTTTACTCAGCATTCAAATAAAACATAAAGGGATTTTAAAAACCTATCATCTGCTCTGTTAAGCTTCCTTAAAAGGGAGCTGATGGTATCAGCCTAACAACCTAGCTTGATTTGATTACTGAAATTCTGGCGATTTATGCAACTGCCCTGTTTTTTTCCCAAGGTCTAAATTTTTGTCCAGCTAATTCAGTTCCCTTTGTCCCTGTACAATTAAGTGAAAATAAGTGCTAAATATTGATGCCCATGATGCTACTTGAGTTTTTTATTATACCATGGGTAATATTAAAGATGCTGGTAGTATCCGCACAACATTTGCTTCCTGAGAGAACTCCTGAAGACTTTGGATCAGATAGATGAGTCTCTTGCTCTTGCTATTTGGCAATGTTAAATCACAGTAAAGGTGCAAGGGACATTCACTGCACCAGTCAGAATGACTAAGCTGCAGGAGGCAGTGGTAAGCTTACATCTTGCCTTGTGTCCTGGTTTTTAGCTGGGAAAGAGCTGGGTTTCTTTTTAGTAGCTAGAATAGTGCTGTGTTTTGGTTTCAGTCTGGGATTTGTTATGAGAAGAATGTTGATAACTTACTAATATTTTCATTTGTCACTGGAAGTTGAAGGACTTTGTGTTTTGCTAGTCTACAAGTTCAAGGCCTAGGGGAGGGCAAGAAATATTAAAATTAATTAGCTTGATTGGCATTTGGATATGCCAATGGGATATTCCATATCATATAACATAATGTTCAGTGTATTAATGAGGCTCTCTTTCTTGTGGGGGTTTGCACTCTCTCTGGCTCTCTCTCTTCCAGGACTGTGTTTTCAGTTTCAGGATTGTTGCTCCTCCAGGATTGTTATCGGAGAACAGGCTGGGCTTGGTTGGTGGGTAGTGAGCAACTGCACTGTGTATCACCCATTTGCATATTTTATTATTATTATTTTAATATCATTATAATTTTAATTTTATTTCAATTATTAAATTATTCTTATCTCAACCTATGAGTCTCCTTACCCTTATCCCTCCAACTCTCTCCCTTATTCCCCTGAGGGAGGGCAGAGGGGTACAGTGAGCGAGCAGCTGTGTTTGACTGTTAACCAAGTGCTACCCAAATGAAGCCGTCCCACCTTGCCAACAAAAGCTGCCCATGAGACGTGATGTGCCCACATCTTGTAGGGACCTGGCATGGTTCCTCACCACACCAGCCGTGCCTCCCACCCACCTGAAGGGAGGCACATACCCTCCTGCCTCCATACAAACATTTTCTAATCATGGGAGATTTGAGCAAGAGCAGCTATGTCACTGGGAGTGCCCTGGTCATACGCTTTGCAAATGTATGGAAATGTGAGTCTTTTAATAAGTAGCTGGGGCAGAGAAAACCTCATCAGAGATGGAGTCATCTCCAGCCATTCCTATGTCTGCAGAATGTCTCTAGTCTTTTGATGTAGAAGAAAGATGCTTAAAAGCACACAGGGTTGTAAGGTACCTCCCTGCAGATATACCCCCAGCTTTGCACTGAGGGTACCTTCAGCATTTGTCAATAAATGATGGCTTTTAAACACTAGATGTGCTACCTTGTCGGTTGCTTGGCAATTTTGTGAACTGTTGTTATTTGAAAGTTATACATGATGTTTGTTTTTAGAGATGAACCTGACCTTTACGATCTGAGCTGGATTTCAATTTCCTCTTTACCTCTGGGGCAGTCCAATAGATTAAGATTTTTGTTCTGGCTGTAAACAAAGTGTCACTGTCAGATGTGATATTTACATGAAGGCCTGTGTTCAAACAGTGAAACATTTCACAGAATCGCAGAATGTTAGGGATTGGAAGGGACCTTGAAAGATCATCTAGTCCAATCCCCCTGCCGGAGCAGGAACCTAAATGAGATCACACAGGAAGGCGTCCAGACGGGTTTTGAATGTCTCCAGAGAATGAGACTCCACAACCTCCCTGGGCAGCCTGTTCCAGTGCTCTGTCACCCTCACAGTAAAGAAGTTTCTCCTCAAGTTTAAGCGGAACCTCCTGTGGTCCAGCTTGCACCCATTGCCCCTTGTCCTACCATTGGCTGTCACCAAGAAGAGTCTAGCTCCATCCTCGTGACACTCACCCTTTATATATTTATTAATGAGGTCACCCCTCAGTCTCCTCTTTTCCAAGCTAAAGAGCCCCAGCTCCCTCAGCCTTTCCTCAGAAGAGAGATGCTCCACTCCCTTAATCATCTTGGTGGTTCTGTGCTGGACTCTCTCAAGCAGTTCCCTGTCCTTCTTGAACTGTGGGGCCCAGAACTGGACACAATATTCCAGATGCGGCCTCACCAGGGAGGAGTCTTCGCTCAGGAGTCTTCAGATCTGGTATGGCTCAGTCCATGTCTGTAATATACAGTACATCAAAAAGAACATATGATCCAAGGTTCCTTACAAAATACATACTGATCCTGTGCATTTGCCTCATGTGATTAATTAGGCTGGTGTCCATGAGTTTATTTATATATAGATAATCCCTGTTCACTAGTGCCAGCAAACTGTGACTAATGTTTGGTTCAGTTTATCTTTATGGATCCAGTCCTACCAAAGAAATCTCTATGCTAAACCTATCACTCACCAAATTGCTTTATCTTCTTTGGTTATGGTTATGAATAGCATAAATAATGAATATGGAAAGAGACATTGATTTTCCACAGCTCTCATTTAATTATATATCAAACATTTTAGCAAATAGTCTAATAGTTAGTACTCAAATAACATTATTGTTTACCAGACCATTTGCTTTGCACATGCTTTTTTTAGGGCTGGCAGTAACTGGATACCATCACTATTTGTTCCTTATGACTCCCTACCCTGTAAAGTTCAGTAGCCAAGAGTTTAGACAGCTCCTCAATGAGATATAAGCAAGAATACATAGATCATGCAATCATTGTTATTCCCACTTTCCTAGGTTAGAGGAGAGTTACCTTTGAATTTCTGTTATCAAGAAGTTGCATTTCCCTAAGCATTTCTCTGGGGGAATAAAACCTGTTACTTTTTCCTTTGATAAACAGCATCCACTGGGGCCATCAGAAGGGATCTGAGCAGCTGCAGGCAGGAGCTGCTCAGGTCCCTTCTGATAGCCCTGGGGCACTCCCCAGTGTTCTTCTAGCAGCAGCATTACCACCTCTGGGAAGACCAGCTCCTTGGAAGGACACAGCCACAGGTAAGGAGTGGCTTTTTCTTCACAGTTTTGTTTAACCAAGATCAACACTTCAATGCAACCAATTTTTAATATCTTTATAAGTGATCTGGA
This sequence comes from Antrostomus carolinensis, assembly GCF_000700745.2. Lineage (NCBI taxonomy): Eukaryota > Metazoa > Chordata > Aves > Caprimulgiformes > Caprimulgidae > Antrostomus > Antrostomus carolinensis. The sequence continues at coordinate 43,266 of NW_010330740.1, forward strand.
TGATGGGATCAAGTTTGATGAAGTTTGCTGATGATACCAGACTGAGTGGGGAAGTAGACACTTCAGAAGGGAGAGCCACCCTGCAGGAAGACCTGAATAGGTTGTAAGAGTGGGCTAGCAAGAACTTTATGAAGTTTAACAAAGCCAGGTGTAAGGTCTTGCACCTGGGAAAACAATCCAGGAGTGCAGCACAGACTGGGATCTATCTGTCTGGCAAGCAGTTCTGTGAAAAGGGACCTCGAGGTTCTGGTGGACAAGCTCAATATCAATGAACAGTGTGTTGCAGTGGCAAAGCAAGCCAGCAGGATGCTGGGTTGCATCAACAAGGGTATCACCAGCAGAGATAAATAAGTCATTATCCCACACTACTCAGTGTTTGTCAGGCCACACCTGGAACATTGTGTTTAGTTTTGGTCCCTACTGTGTGGGACAAAAAGAGATGTGGACAGGCAGAGAGGGTCCAAAGAAGGGCCACAAAGATAATCAAAGGACTGGGAAGCCTGTCATATGAGGAAAGACTGAGACAATTTGGTTGTTCAGCCTTGAGAAGAAAAGGCTTAGAGGAGACCTCATCACCATGTTCCAGTACTTAAAGGGTGGCTACAAAGTAGATGGAGATTCCCTTTTCACAAGGAGTCACATGGGAAAGACAAGATGTGAAGTTACTCATGGGGAGATTCTGATTGGACGCAAGGAAAATTTTTCACTATGGGAACAATCAACCATTGGAATAATCTCCCCAAGGAGTGGTGGATTCCCCAACATTGTACATTTTTGAGATTCAGTGGGACAGGGTGCTGGGCCATCTTGTCTAGACCGTGCTTTTGCCAAGAAAGTTTGGATCAGATTATCCTTAAGGTCCCTTCCAACTTGCTATTCTATGATTCAATTTTAACTCATATTTTGTGTGATTCATACTTCACTTTTTCTTTTAGTACTGTTGTAGCTCTTGTGAGTTTGCATCAGCAACTAAATATGCAAAATGGAAATCAATAGTCAGATCTTCCTCCATCTGCAAAATCTTCAGTATGTCTTAAAAAACCTCCTATACTCTTTTCCTGTATTATAATTGGCCCAGTTCCATGAATATATTTGCTCTCCTGATAAACACTGGGAAACTGAGTTTATTGGGATGTCTCAGACCTTTCTCTGTAGCAAAGCTTTCAAAGATATCTCAACCATTAATACTACCCTATACAGAAGAATCAGAGAGGGAAAAAACTCAAACTGTTATGTAGCTAAAATGTCTCACAGAGTCTCACTCTATCAGAGATTCCACAAAAAAAATAAGGCAATCCATATTGCTTTTCTTTTATTTCCAGACCACCCACTTGCTCTTTGTACTGGATTTCAGTTACTTTTGTTATCAATGATAATTTCTTATAGACTATGTAAAGAAAAATCAACATTTGTGAAAGGCCATATTTTTCTACTTAAGAAGGGCAAGATTTCTTCCTGTGCTTATACAATCATATTTCTCTCCAGCATATAAAATGATTTGAGGGACTCTGACTAATGAAAAGTTTGAGACAGGATAAAAATAAACCTTGATGGGTTTTACTGCAACCAGCTACTAAGCGGTTTGGATTCTGTGGGTTTTTTTCCCTCCTGTCAGCTTCTAGTTTGCAGCATGAATCTGAAACATATGGGTAAATACTCAAAAACTTCCACTGTAGTCTTTGATGTTCACAACTCAGGAGAGTGTTCAGATTTTCAATTCAGTGTCTTGAAGGTGGTCTCTTATGCAAGGTGAATGTAGGAAACACCCTTTACTTACAAGGTAAAATGATAGACTAGTGTTATGGGAGAAGGCTCCTATTTTCCTTGTTCTCCTTTTAAACTCCATTTATACAGTATTTGGTTCAAGACAGTATATCTCT
>NW_010330740.1:45178-56848 GCF_000700745.2 Antrostomus carolinensis
CAAAGAAGATAAAGTCTTTTCAAGACTTATTGTTCACAGCGTTATCTCATCACCCAAGTTAAGGTTTTGGGTTTTTTTTTTTCAGAAGGAGGACTTGATACATCTATAAGAAAACACATAGAAAACAGGAATTGCACTTATTCTCATCTATGACTGACCTCCATTCCTTGAATTTTGACTTCAAATAATTTAATCAAGCATCATTGGCAAGAAGCCACAAAGAATACAGCAACACTCAATAATCCTAATATCAAAAGGTTTCCCCCAGGATTATGGTTAGTTCTTTCCCAAATGCTTCACTTGTCTGTTCCAGCCTGAGTACCTCATCTGGGGCTTCTCACAACAGGCGAGCTGTACGGGTCTTACTTGTTAAGATGTGAGTATCTATCTACTAAGAATCAAGATAAAACCACAGGTTCCATTTTCACTGGCTAATTGGTATTAAAGACAGAGCTCTAATCAAATGGTAGCAATATTTAGTTACAAGCCACTTGGGATGATATTTGAACCAGCAACCTTATGGTACAAATGAAACTCAACATCTCATCTGTATTCTCCCATAATTGGCCAGGAAGGCCGAAGGAACCTGTTTCCCACAGACACATGATCACATCCAGGAAATACACAGCCCAGAGCAAACAACACTATGTTTTGCCACATTTGTCTTATGACATATTGCTTCCGTTGGCCAGGACTGGGGCTGGTCAAGCCAGGATGCCGAGGGAAACCCAGTGAGCTTCCTCATGCTGTTAAATATGCTCTGATTAATCCCTTTTGTTCTAGCTGGGGAAGCAGGGTAATGCCTTCAGTAGATGTCCTCTGTTTTCTAACTCCCATATGCTCTCACTACCAGTTAGGGACATAAATGTCTCTGAGACAGCACCACTGGTATGAGCAATAGGGTTTCTAACTCCCATATGACTTCACTACCAGTTAGGGACATAAATTCTGAGACAGCACCACTGGTATGAGCAATAGGCTCTGAAGAGCCCCATGGGTGAGGAAGCAGTGTCATCCTCTCTCCAAGCTAATGGGCCACAAAACTGCAGAGCTGGCCTATCGAACGTGTGATTTCCCAGAGACCTCGTGGGAGCTTTAGGTGACCAAATTCCCTGTGCAGTCTGTAGGCACAGAGACATTGCTGTCTTAGACTTCATGTGCAGCAATTCGGTGGTTTCTTGCTGTGAAACTACTGAGTGATTGCAAGGAATGCAGCAACAAAATCCAGCAAAAGATTGGGCAAACAGCCATTTAGTAAAGGTGTTGATAAATGCTTTCTGCAGAGTCCAAAGTCTTGGTTAACTAGTCAAATATGTCTTTGAAAGAACGAGTTAACCTCCCAATTTATTTTAATAGCATTGGGTAAGCAAAGGCAAAACCCCCTCATTCTTACATGTCAGCCTCTAACTTTCACTTACTTTCTTCTTCCTATAGCAGTCTTCTGTAAATCTACAGTAGTTTCTCAAACTGTGTATGGTTAGAGTATTGTAACCATACACACAGGATGGGCAGCCTGTTTGTCTGCCAGGTGATAGGGTTCCTCAAGGTGCGCTGCCAGCTGTGAGCCTGGTTCTGGGTCTCACTGACCAGTGAAGTCTCATCCAGGCAGCAGAGCCATCCTTGTTTGGATCACAACAGATCAGGCTCAAAGATATCACAGCACAAAAAATAAATATTAATTTCAAAACCATATATTCATGCTATTGTCCGAAAGTGTAATTTTTAAGGTGTTTTATTTTCTTCAGGGCTCAGATTTTTTCACAAAGTGATCAGCTTCTGCCACATCCAGTCCTACTGATATTGGTCAGTGTTCATGTTTAAGTCCTTTGCTAGGCTAAGACACTTCAATCATTTTCCCTACAAGTCTTTATTTCCACTTCTTACTCTTAGCTTGCCTCTATCAAATAGGATTTGGAGCTCTTCTGTGTTACCCATGCATGTCCCTCAGCTACAGCCTGCCTTTGAGGTAGAGGCAGCAAACACCCCCCAGCCTCCCCTTTACAGCAGCTCTATGTTTTTATGACCTGAATAAGAGCAGAAAGGAGGATGCTCTATGAACTACAAATTATGAAGAGGGCCCTGAAAAGAGAGAGACTCGAATCAATTTTTAGCAAAAGGTTTTATAGCTGAGCTTCTCCAGCTCTGAGATGAAGAGAAATGGGATCAAGCCTACATTAGTGTTTTGCTGTACTTGACTAAACACCACCCTACAGAAATAGGTATAAGAAAGAAACAAAAAGCATGCTAGAGAACTGCTTAAAATGCAAACAGTTGATAAATAGATTTGAGGTCTCATCAATTTGACTGCCTTCCATTTGACTCCTCTTTGATCCCATTTTAGTTCACTTGCATTGTCTCTATGTAAATTCCATCTGGGATAAAAATGGATGGTAATGAAATAAGAAAAACTAAGACATATCATCATCTGTTGTATATCTTCTGGGTTAAAATCCTCAGATCTGCTTATGATAAAGCTTATTCTAATATCAAAAATCCCATTCAAAATCCCATGCAATAATATATTACAATCACAGTCCTAAGAATAAGTGTCCGTTGCCTCACCGGAATTTTAATTGACAATTGGGTAATGCTCCAGACTGCAGATCCCCAGGAGACAGCATTATCCAAGTGGAATTTGGCTCACTAATCTATACTACAGCCTGCTGCACACTTTATTAAAATGTATTGGCATTTATGCCTGAAGAACCACAGTGTTAGCCCAGTTGCCTCAAAGCTGACACCTTGCTAGGGAACAGCTAACAATAAAAATATAAATCAGATACAGAAACCAGGTACAATGAAGAATAATTATTTAAATATTCTCTCACTATGGGGTCATCATCACTTAAAATGGGAAAATATGCCAGCCAGTCCTAAACACAAATGTTTGACAATGTCTAAATAAAGTTGGACAGACCTGACAAGTCATAGTCTTGTTTTCATCTTAGTCTTTTTTGATTTAAAATCCAAATTAATTTGTAAATGAGTGGCCTAGTTTCATCTATTGTCCTTCCAAAATGTAAATCATGGCATGCAAAGATAATTTCAGCCTACTCAGAAACCCAGTTACTTCCAGCCATCCATCAAAGCACTAATATTGCTTGTTAGTCAGGGTTCGAACAAAGTTTTAGGAGCAGTGCATTAGCTTCACAGACCATTAACTATGAGTGCCTCAGGCTGTACATCACATGCTTGATGAAACGGTGTTCATGCTGCCCTGTACACCAGAAAACCAAGGCATTAAATATTACCTTTTTTCAAGGGAATCTCAAGCATAGTTGACAAGGTCATGTATATTGATATAGTCTATTTGGATTTCTGCAAGGCAGAAATTTAGAAGCAGATGATATTTTGTTTAAAAGTATTTCATGTAGAAATAACAGAGTACATGTAAAAATAACCAAAAACTGCCCCATTGGTGAATTGCATCATGTCTTAATGGAGACGTATCTGTCACTGAGGCAATTCCAGCCTGGTCTATAGGGACCAGTCCCAGAGCCAACAGAAGTAGTTTATCAATCATTTAAAAATATGAACTATTCACTGGTGGCATTCACAGTAGGTTGAAATAAAAATGGTAGGGCATCAGATTACAGAGGCAGAGTGATCTGAATTGCGAGGTCAAATTCACCATCCAACCTGCACCTAGGATATGGGAACACAGATGACAGCCATGGGCTGGGAGACTCAGGTTTGTGATGCCAGCCTTGGCAATAAATACAAAGAGAAATAACAAAGAGAGGTAGCAAAAGGAACTTGCTCCTGTGCACAGCCTCGGAAAAAACTGCTTCAGAGAAATTCGTTACCTGTGCTTGAGAAGGATGTGGGAATACAAGAGGGAGAACAAGGTCAGAAAAATGTTTTGAACTCTTCCAGTTTCTCAGAGACATGACACACCATATAAAATATTTATGATAGTCTGGGGAGAAAGAGAGCACAAGTTTACTCATGCTGGAAAAGACTTAAGGTTTCAGAGTTGAGCTTAGATGTATAAGACTATTTATATTTTGAAACAGCTTGCAAGGGGAAAAGGGAACTTATTACCAAGTGCCCAAATCAGATCCCCAAACACAGGTAGGAAGTGGTATTTTGAGATGCTCTAGGGCATCCAACCAGGTCCACAGATGCTGGTCCAGAGGACACTGGTGTCCTGCAGCCCCAGTGATCAGAGATCAGCAAACCCCAGAGGCCCAAGGGCATCTCTGGTGGGATTCCACCCTAGTAGGGATCAAAAACTACTCCAGAGGAGGCTAGTCTGCTCTGAGGAGAAACCCTAGTGGACAGAGGTGAGGACTGGAGGGTCAGTGCACTCACCCATAGCTTCTCCACATGGCCAGGGTTCCCTCTGTTACAGACCCCCTCCCTGTGCCCAGCTTGGACATCCCCACTCCACTCCTGGTATTCCCAGTACTATTCTAAAACAGTGGTCAAAATCGAAGTCAAGGTTCAGGTCCTCTGCTGGCCTCCTGCAGGGCTCAGGAAGGGTTTTTTGTGGTGCACAATGACTGAGCCACCTGTTAAGGAAGCCCAGACAAGGACCTGGATCCCAAAAATATTGGCCTCTGTACAGCATGGAGAAAAAATACCATGAACATGGCTCAGCGTGTCAGACTTCCTCTTCTCATCCCAAAGCCGTGGAACAAGGGATGTGACAAAGCAGCACTGGCAGATAAAACCCAAAGTATGTTTTACTTATCTACTCAGATTACAGTTGTGTTAGATTGGGGATCAGAAAGGAATTTTGCTCAGCTTATACTGACAAGGATCAGAGATCTCATCTCCTTTCACCCAGGGCATACAGTTTAATCTTTAAGGTCTGAAAAGCTTTGGTCTAAAGTCTTTGGAGTAATATGAAAATAAATAGGTGAAAATTTTGAAGTTCCTTATATAAAGAGAGTCATAAACTGTTGAGATAGTTTTCCTTCTTGACCTTAATCACTATGGAATCAATAAGTCCCTGGAATGTAAATGAGTTGAGGTAGGAGAAAGATATAAAAGCAAAATGTGATCAATAATTTTAAACTATGAAGAAAATAATGTCAGTCATGCATACCCACGATGCAAAGCAAATAAATAAACACATACTTTTGAATTTTCAGCAGAGAGGAAACTAGATGGGGAAAGGACAGATTAGGATAGTTCTAATACACATGGAGCACTCTCTACTAAATACAGATGTTTTCACATGGTCCAGTGCAATATATCTCCACGCCTGGAAGGGGATCTACCCAGTGCAGTAGGACTATCTGCAGATGTGAAGTCAAGACCCCATCAGCACAAGTGCCAAGAGTGTAAAGATCCTTTTCAGATCTGAAAGGAGAACTTCCCTTCATGCATTCATAAGTGCATAAACACAGAGGCTTGCAGAAGAAATCATCTTGCAGCAAAACCATCTAGGATTTTACAATAATTATTGCCATCTCTCTGAGTACATTTTTATATTGACCACCAACTGCTTAATTCAAAACCATTAACATCAGTAGAAATCTAATCACCGCTATGCAAAGTGTAGGCACAGCCTGGATTCCTCTTCATTCTCCATGAGCATTTTATTTCTTGTATTCTGCCATTTTGCTTTGGCCCCATACCACTCTTTGCATAAAAGGAAAGATCTGTTAATCATATTGCAGTATTGCTAAAGAAGCCCAGTTGTGGATTAGGATCTCATTGCACCAGGCTCTGTATAACCATGGAATGAAATGTTGATACCTAAATTAGGTATTTTGTTGGAAGTTTTTTACAGTCTTGACTGTAGAAGGATTAGCTTCACTTAAATGACATGGAACAGTGTGAGAGGTATGTCTGTGCATTTGTCTTATTGTTAGAACCTCGAGGACATTTGAAAAGGCCTATGAATGCATGTCATAATCTGGGCATTACACTGCCTTGTAACACAAATGGGTCATGGGACAAGCCCCATAGCACACATGCCCCAAGGCATGTGATTTTTTTGCAGACAAATCCTGTTTGCATAGTTTCCTTCTTTTATTTTAGGATTAGAACTTCTGCTCTTCAAAAAAATAGCTTTTCCTGCTTCCCTTTTGAATTCTTTTGGGTATGAATTACCTGGTATACTCCCCACAGCTCACTGCCTGCTCTGGAATGCCATGTGGGAGCCAAAGAGCTTTGCTTAAATGCCCTGTGAATTGCCCCAGTGTTTTACTCCCCAAAACGATGGTCTTGCGTCCCAAAGAGCACACTGACCCAGCCCCAACTTTGTGGCCTTTTTAGCAGAAATAGACTGCCTCAACAATGAACTGTGCACTGTTGACTGTAAAATATACAAGGCAATGCTTGTAACCCTTAGCACTCGGCCCCTTGATTCAAATCTGCTCATAGAAGAGTAGGTGGGATTTGAAAACAGGGAATGTGATCCCATTTTGTGAGGGACTACTGCTATAATTATAATAATTGCAAGAATTTCTAGGAGCCATGAAATTCCAATTCAAAACCAGGCAGCAGAAACAATAGGAGTTTGCCAAAACCAGGTACGTGTCAGCATTCCCCAAAAGCACAAAGCAGGCATGGAGCACCCAAGGAAAGTTCATGGCTCTCCTTCTGAAGAGTTTCAGGTATCCATGAAAAGAGTCAGGAAGACCAAAGAACTAAGGCAGCAAAGACACACCAGACACAAAGAGATGCAGCATGTCATCTGGTGAAAATTCTGATAGAGAGCTTTAGGAGCTTGCTTTATGAATGTCAATGTATTTCTTCAGTCAGGTTTTTTTAGATGATGCTAATTGTGAAATAGCTCCAGGCTGTTCAATAACACCCAAGAAATGCCAAGAAAAATTTCACAACCCAGTATTAAGTCAGTAACAGAGACTCACAGAAACTCTGATAATTTTCTGTTCCCATGGAAGAGACAAAGAGGGAGGATAGAAAGGAAAAAATTGTGCCCTGGTAAGATGATGACTAGCTGCCAGATCACGCAGGCAAGGCCTTTACTGAAGCTGGTTTCCATGGCTAAGGGGGACAGCTTTCATCCAAAGAGTCAGCTCATGTTTTGAGAAAAATGGGGCTGAACATGAAGGTAACCTACTATTTTCTCTAAATCCTTACTGATCTCAGGCTGATGGAACAGAAATGCTTGTGTCACAAAAGCTATAAATCATAAACAAGCGTGTACGTGAAAGTTGGCGCACAAGAGTAACCAGGGAGAACACTGGAAAGGTCTGAGAAAAGTCTAGATTGGTGTTTCCTGGGGCAACGAAAGGTAGCATAACAAAGGGTAGGTTCACAGTTCAGGCCCAAAACACGGCAGCCCTGGTGAGTTTCCATCACTGGTTCAACAGATCAGGAAATTTTATAGAAGAGGAACAGCTTACAGGACTGCTATTACTGGTTTGGTACCTGTGTCCAAAAATACTGCTCAATTTTACAATACTGAGGTTCTGGGAATGCTTTTCAAGTATTGTATGCCTGTCTCATATGCCACACTGTCATAATAATCACCCCTCCCTTGCCATCTGCATATGTGTTCTTAGGCTTCAAATTCCCATTACCTGCTAACATAGATAAATGCATTAAATAATTGAACAATTCCCACTGTAAAGCTTTATTCAAGCACTTTCTGTTCTATTTTAAACAAAATCAGACTGAAATGTAGCATCAAGATGTTAGCCCAAATGCAACATTCTTTACACTACCATACCAAGCCCATTAAGAAGTGTTCACGATGACTAAGTTGCATATTCGCCTCTAAAGCTTTTTATTAGGATTCAGTTATTTTCCAAATAAATTCTCCAGGACAGTTCTATTTAGGTCAATTTCCAATGTACCCAACAGCGCTGTATCTAGGCACCATTAACAAAATAACTCTAGGAGAGTTAATTCATTTTTCTTAGGTAAATAGTTATACGGAGAATGTGCTGGTTTGACAAATGTTTGGAAATTTCTGTTCTTCTGATGTTAACAGATTACAGAAAAAAAAAACCAGTGGGGCAGTTTATTGTAGAAATCAACTTAACTCACTAGGAGACAGATTATAGCTTTGGAAAAAAAAACACTGGTTGGGCCAGTGAGGCTAACATAAGGAAAGGGGCTTTCAGCCTTGCTCAGAAGGAGGGGGATTAACAGTGAATTTTGACCTGATTTTCAAAGCAGTTGATCAACACTGACAAGATTCATCAACCATTTCTTCTGAAAACAGCCCTGCACAGGTAGGTGGAAGGAAAGAAGAAAGGGGTTACTAAGTAAATGTCAATTGTGGGAAATGTCAAAATGAGAGAATACTTAAAAATATTGCCCAAATGATTTGATCAAGCCCATATAGTGCAGAAGTGAGTGAAGGACTGAAACTAGAACTCATGGCCACACCTCCACAGTGCTGTGCCCAGTGGTCTCAGCCCAACCCTTTTGGGAGAAATATAGCTTAGCACAAGGATTTGGCTGTTAAAACACCCCTGGTTCCTGAAGTGGGAAGGAGGTAAATCCCATCTTTAATTCATTTTGGAGTGAAGTGCTTTGTAGGAAATCAATCACTGTGAAATTCCATGGGAGGAAAAGGATTATTCATGCTAAGGAGTGTAAATCTATCTTGATGTCTGGGTGACATGTTTTGGAAATTTACCAAGCAGCAGATTCCTGCCCTAGGTGAGAAGACAAATTTCAGCAAGTAATCCATAATATGTGCCATGAAGAGTGAGAGAAAGAAACATTTTGTAAGCAGTTAATTGTATGGGATGATGTTACAGTGTTATGCCTACAGGTAAGGGTATACTGCACTTCTTCCAGCTCACTAGCAAGCGTGTAGGTGCTTTCACTATGCAGCAATACTCCAGGAAGGACACAGGGATGAAAATAATTAAGGAAAGTGTCAACAATAGAGAAATAAGGCAGTCTGGCAAAATACATCCTGTGGTATTTTTCATTGATTTCTACAAAATATTACAGTGCATTAAATTCTGTGAAAATCCATCTAGGGCCAGATTTCTGATCAGTAACAGGACTGAGACATGGAGTGAAATTTCCATCCTTAGCCTCTATTCGTGTGTTTTGTTCACCAGATATGTAATTTAACCCACAAATTTCTTTCCAAATTTATGAGAAGCAATCACTTGCTACTATTTGTTAGAAACTTTTTATGTTAACAATTCTCTTCTAATTTAAAATTACATTTCATTCCCACTATTTATTTTAGATCCCAGAAGTAATTGGAAAATCACAACTACAATGGATAATGTAAAGTGGAGCAGGCTTATATGATGTGGGGTTTTGGTCAATAAACAGTATGGTTGGGGTTTTTTTTCCCCCTTGGAAGATGGAGCATTTCCAAAATCCCCTTGAAAAGTTCTCAGTTGAGAGAAACATTGAACTCAAAAAAATATCAGCATAGGTGGCACTTGTTAGCAGACTGTTATATAAAAAATTTCTAGGAAGATGCCCTAGAGAGGGATAATGGACTGCTCTGCATGGCTGTCTCCCCAGTGCCAGTGGCAGCTCCATTAAGTTGGGAGGGTGCTTGTCACACCATGACACTCTACGGTACTGAGTGTAGATCTATAAACAGAGGTGTTTGTTACGAAGTGTTTCAGTACCTTTGTCTCTTGAAGGTGAGATGTGTTCACCTGAGATTTTTGTATGGTGCTCATTACTGTGGAATATAAGCAACCACAGGCTCCAATAGCAGCCTATTCATGAAATTATTGTGGTTGCTTTGACTTCAACGTAGAGTCTGCCTTGGAGTTGAGGCCAAATCCTGCCCCTACTGAACTGAAAGGAAAATCAGAAGACCTTTTAGACAGAAACTGTCCCTCTTCTACATCTTACAACTGGTTATAGCAGCACTGAATACAACTAATTTTATTAAAGAATTTCATTTAACATTGAAATATGGAATTAATATGGAAGATGGTCCAAACTGAAGGTGTTTAAACAAGAAATACATAAGCATTAGGAGTACATTACATAATAATGTAAGAATATTTTCACCAGATCAAACTGGAGGTTTGCCTTGTGCTCATGCCATCAAAAAGTGCTCTATCATGCTGAGCACTATATTATCACTTTGCCAGTTGGTGATAGCATGAAGAAATGCCAGAGTTTGGCCTCATGCTCAGCAGAGCAACATGCTGCTTGACAGCACCTGTTAAAAATAAAATATGTACTGTATTTGAAGGTACAATGTTTAGTAGTAACTGATTAATGAGAATTCAAGCTAGGATGAACTTCTCGAGTTTCAGTGAAACTAGACCAGCCAGCTTCAGTCTGTTATGTGCTCACACAACAGTGCTCTGTCTCAGTTCACATTACAAAGAAATTAAAACCACAAACCAGTCAAAAGTACTCTTTTCTCTGATACATAATTTTATTAAAAGTGAAGGTTCCTTCATATTGCTTTTCATATTCTATCTCCTTCTCTGTAACCCCCTATGCACAACTCTCAAATCCCACCAAACCACTTGCCGTGTCTCTGTCCCTACACTGGAGAAACAGAAGCTTTTAGAAGACCATTAACTCGACTGCTCTTTCCATCATATAGGAGGGAACCTCCCAAATTATTCCATTTGTATAAGAAGTCTTTCTAACATTAAGATTATGCTGAATCTTGCAAATGTTTGTTCAGCATGAAAATAGTTCATCTGACCAGACAAGCTTAATGATGTGAAGAGCTTAAGGCCATTTACCTTTCAGATAACAAGATCGTTTCTGAAAACCATGTAAAAGGTGGACATTGCCGCTGTCACTGTAAGGGCAAGCAAGCAGAGGAACCACCCCACCACACTTGCTAATGCTAGGTCACAGAGCTGACCTGTGCCCACCTAATGTCATGTACATTATTGCTTACACGTTACCAACATGGTGCTTTACAGGTGGGCATGATGGCAGGCTGTGTCGGCAGTTTCAGTTCGTACCTTTGTGGGCAGCTACTCCCACCCCTCCAGGAAACGCGGCCGCCAGTTTTGTTAGTGCTGTCACCTGAGCGGACACCAGCCGCCGGGCTTCCACCTGGCACCAACACGACCTGTTTAGGGTACACACTGACAGGAGGGTCAAGGGACAGTTGCAATACCTCAGGGTTTGTTTATCTAACCACCAGCTAAGCAAACAAAAAAGGTCAATTTCTGAGTCTGTAGAGGAAAAATACTTTGTTAAAAATCACATAGTAGATGTGAGCTTTTTGCTTTGTCCTCAGTATAAAACACTTTCCAAACATACATCTCTATTGAGAGATTTGCAGGGTAGAGGAGAAAACCCAGCAGCTTTTATCATTATATATGAAATTATTTATCCATAGTTAAAATAAATATTACATTTTGCTGTACGGTGAACACTAACCATAGCTAATTTCGGATTTTTTCATAGCTGCTCAACATGAGCATGATAAAATGCCATATGGCACTCGTGTAACTGGGCAAAGTCTCTGAAAGCAGCTCGATTCCCTTTCTAACCCACGCCGCGAGGCTCGGCCGCGAAAGGCTGCAGTCCTGCTGGCTGTGGCCCTGTGGACACGCGTGGCTCAAGCCCGCCTCCGGCACGCTGCCCGGCAGCCTGGGAGCAGGCAGAGGAACCCCAGGCAGGTTTTGCAGCCCCTGTATGCAAAGAGCGAACGTCAGAAAGTGGGACTGGACCCGGTTTATGAAATGATCTTCTTTGTGTCTTGCTGCCCTCTGCTGTCACACGGCCGGGTGGCTCAGAGAAGCCCTCTGCTGCGGGGGTGTGGGGGGG
>NW_010330740.1:56917-72845 GCF_000700745.2 Antrostomus carolinensis
GGGGGGGGGGGGGTGGCGCATGCGGCCAGGAGCTGAAGCAAGGCTGGTCACCCCGAGGCGACAAAATCTGCCCCTGGGGAAAAAAAAGGACAGCTGAAGTCCAGCCATGCAGACAGGAGAAGCCAGCCATAGGGTTTGAAAACCCGCCTGCTCTGAAACAGCTCTGGAGTTTCCCCAATGTGGGAATTTACTCGTGTTTTGTTGGTGGGGGACATCTGATGCTGGATGGGATGGGATGGGATGGGATGGGATGGGATGGCATGGCAAGGCATGGCATGGCATGGCATGGCATGGCATGGCATGGCATGGCATGGCATGGCATGGCATGGCATGGCATGTGCAAGCAATGCAATGCATCAGCTGCATGATCCCGTGTGGTGATCTGGGAAGGAAAAGCACACGGGAGCCAAGGGGCGGGTAAACTCTTGTCTGATTATATAAAATCAGACATCGCAACTGTAACTGTTTCAAAGGTTTTTAGCACAGCAAATATAACTGAATCAAAGAAATATAAGCAAATCCAACACATTCAAGTCATATTACTTTCACCTTTAGCCATTGTAATCAAAGGCAATTTGACAATTGCATTATCTTAGTGTGATGAAATTCTAGGGTCAGACACCTCTTTCTAAAAATGCACTTTCCACAGCAACAAACCTCTGTCCAGAGCAGACCTGAGGCTTCAGGGACATTTCTCAAATGCTTTCCAAATGCATGATTGGACTCAGAGGTTGTCTGCTGAACACCTATGGACTCAATGTGAGATCTCTTGCTGCTCTGGCCAGCCCACGATGCTGCCCGGGCTCATGTCACCAAGGTGCTCAGCAGCACCCAGCAGGCGCTGAGATGCAGAGGAGGCCACCTCAGGGCAACCACAACCAGAGCCTGGAGTTAATTCACCCCCTCACTTTTGCTTCAGGCACCATTTGTTCTTCATTCTCCTTTAACAAGGACTTGCATGAAGAGCTGGAGTACACCACAACAAGATCTGGGTTTTGTTGCATGGTCTGTGACATGTATTACAAAACACTGTTGGGCCAGCCTGTCCTACAGAAGATACAGGTAGCACTGAAAGTCTTGGTGCAAACGCAGCTCTAATGCAACATTATTTTCATCTGCAACTTGATTGTGTCAAGGTCTTTCTAGATAAAAAATCATGTTAAAACTGGACTGTAACTAGAGCTACAGCATGGCCAGGAGGCATTGAAGACTATCCATGACACAACTTCCTACTGATGTTTTTCTATCACATATACTATCTCTAGTCAGTATTTCTTACTGTGGAAATGACATTGGGAAAGAAGTGAATGTTACAGCAGCACCCACAGATTGCCAAATACCTAAAACACTCTCAAGCACAGATGATGAATCTCTTATCTTATGCAATAATCTCGGAAGCCTTATTTTTTTTGCCCAGAACTTGGAGTAGGCACTGCAAATTGTGTAAAGCAGTTTAGGGCAAGCCATTTTTATTTATTTTTTTTAATAACAGTGAAGAATAAGAAAGATCCCTTGGTACTTTGCTCTCAGACATCCCTCAGAAATGGTGGGAATTTTATGAGGAAAGCGTATCTGCAAGAAAGACATTCCTGTCCTGGAGTGTTAGCTGCAGGCTAATGAAGTACTCTTTCAGTCCTGGACCTTGGTTTTAAAAGCACTACAGGAAATCTGGTCTAGCCCTTGTGGCTCTGGAGACCTCCTGTCAAATAACCAGTCATATTTGCTTCCTCCAGATGTCAAGTGCATCCATGACAATGGGAGAGGGAGAGATTGGGTGAGGAGAAGGATAATTTGTCACTTGGGCTGTGAGCTCAGAGAGGAAAACTTAAAAACTGAAGGTGTTTGGAGTGTGATGAAATGCCTGAGGAAGGAAGACTGAGGAAGCAGAGGGTGGAACTTGGGAGATTCAAGAGCTGGGATTTGAGGAGACTGGTAAAGAATCTTCAGGGAACAGCAAGAAGACTGCTCTGAGGGCATATTTGCCTCCAGATCCTGGAAAGCTACCTCTATTTCCCAGATCCCTCTATTCCTTTGAAATAAGCAACAAACCATGACACCATCTGGCAAGAGAAGTGTTCCAGCCTTTGCATCAGTTTTTGCCTGTAATGTAAAAGCAGAATCACCCCCAGGGATTTTCTGAAGAAAAACCTGGAAATGTTCATGAAGCCCTCAAACACACCAACAAAGAGCATCATAGAAAATTAAGAAAATAAATGTCCAATTTTCACTCAAGACTTTGACTAGCATGCAGTGAAGGAGGCAAATAACGTACATTCAGTCACCTGAATAAAAGAGAATATTGAGCTATGGCTCATTGATTCATTTGCCAGCACTGAATGAGGCAAGGTTGCCAAGGGAAAGGAAAAATTATGTCTTGTATCATAATATATATAATACCTGAGAGGACTGAATTGCTATTACACATTTAATCTGGCATTTCCTAGCTTTTGAAGGTAAAATTTTGCAGCCTGAATTATAATCCTTTCCTGTATCTCATTTAGTATGCAATAAATACAGAGGAGAAGATTTGAATTGGAGCTCTTGGGATTTCAGGTCTGAAAGGAAGGGAGGTGGATGAGATTTCCTCTAAAGCTTTGATATTCCAAAATGATATAAAAGCAACAAATGTAAATGCAGAGGCAGACAGGCCTGTCCTTGGAGCTTAGGCTTTTTATGAAGCCTGCATAATGGTTAGCACAAAGTGGCCCTGGCCTTTAAGCACTGCTACAACACAAATAAATAATAAACAGTTGAAGAATAAATACTACCTTGATGTGATACTTACTGTTAGGAGTTTATTTTATGTGTTGTCTCATGCTTTGGTCCGAGTTTCCTATTTCTTCTGAAGCTTGCAGTTGTGTTTGTTTATCCCAGGCAAGAGTGACCCTGTATGAAAATATGCCACAGTTGAGCATTCGCAAAAGAATATTGCAAACAGAGCACTAGTCCTGAGCAGAGTCATTCACATTTGCACATGAATCATTTGGATCACTACCTGGCTGATTATTCCCTGTGAATGGGGGTAAGTTGCTCTGCAGAACTTACTCTTGGCCAGCTCTTCTTGGCATGTGCACCTCTACAAAATAAGAGTGAGGTTAGCCAAGGTATCCATGTATGGCATTGGTAGAAGTGTAATAAAACGGAATATAGATGATTTAGTGAGTCATTTATTTTAACATGTAAATTTTTTAATGCACATAGGAGGGCACTTCAGCTTGAATTTCTAATACCATGTTATCCTGAGCTGCTTTATGACCACCATGTTCATTTTGTTGCTTAAGGGCTTTTGGCCTAGAAATCATTTTGGGTTTAGTGTTGCTATTTACACATGCAAACCTGCAAACCATAATTCATGTTGAAGCCAATGAGACCACAGTTGTGGATTCAAGTCTCATGTATTTCATATCATGTTGCTAAAACAAAGATAAGAAAAGATTTTGGAGTGGAAAGGAATGAGGAGGAAGGACGAGTTATTCTTTTTTTCCTGTTATGAAACCGATAATAATCTAACCAATTAAAAAGTAAAGCTAATCTTAGAAGCAAAACATGAAGCTGTCATTCAACGTGCTGGAACTTGTTTCAAAGAGTTACTAAAATACATATACTAAAGGCTTAAGTGATTCTGTTGTTTCCTTGTTTTTACTGAAATGACAGAAAATTGAAGAGTTGATGCATAAATATGTAATTGTATCACATAGATTATACTGATGAAAACCTCATCCTAGTAAGAAAATGGGAGATTTTCTTCTATAAGGAATATAGCAACAAAAGAAAGGTATTTTTCCTTTTTTCCCCCCTACTATTGAGGTGGATCAGTTTATTTTAAGGCAGGGACTGCTGAATGCACTTTTACTTTTCTTAGCCCAGTCCTGTTTTATGCCTGGGAGTTATGCTCCTTTCACCACACATGAGTAAACTGGCAGCGAAGCTCTAATAGCCTGTTGCAAAAGGCGATGACCCCTAGGAGCATACCCATCCCAACATGCAATGTTCGAGCATGATATTGGACAGGAAGAAAGAAGCGAGTCTCTTGGTCAGTGAACTCCAGTTTGGGTGGCGAATGCAAGCCAAGACTGTAACACACTATTTTTTCATGGCCCTGCATCATGCTTCAGACACGGCTCTCCAGGATGGTTCCAGCAGCCAGCGCATGCCTGGGAATCACAACTGGGTAAGCCTAGCTCTGCCTGCAAATGGAGCTGTGGGGCTCCGGGCTGGGTGTGAATACAGAGGATGTGAAGGAGGTACTACATGACCTGGGTACTTCACTTTAGATGCTATTCCATACTGAAAAAAACTTACGGCAGTATTTCATTCTGGAAGAATGAAAGGATGGAAGAGTTCTATTTACAAGCAGATTTCCATTATCACTCTTTGTTTTCACATATTATTTAAAACCCTCCCAAGTTCTCCTTTGAGGAATGATTGTTTCCATGTTTGGTTCCGGTCCAGGGAGGAACTGTGTACGGTATATGGAAATTGTTGGAAAACTCCCTTCAGCTATTTTTGAGGCACAGCAACATGAAACAGAGCTCCCCACTCCTCCCATTCACATATATGCTTTTTTCAGTTTAAGGAATTTTATTTTAATTCCATTCCCCTCCCCTCAATCCCTCAGTGTGTCTGGCACTAAAAAACCCCACCAAAACAACAATTTCTCACCAAGTACCCCAAGGAGCTCTTCTCATAGCAAAGACAGGCTAAGATAACAGGGAGTGCAATGGAACAATCTTTATATCAGTTGTATTTATTAAAAACTGAAGTTTTTAATGCTGGCAAAAAAAGAGAGTGAACAAAATATGTTTTGAATTTCCATCATAAAGCTTGTGTGAATCTCTTTCTGTTTAAGAAAGAGCATTTTTTAATTGTACTCTGCCATCTTAGTTTGAGTTTTGCTGTGACTGATAAAATATCATAGAAATGTTTTTTCCTTAACTAGAATTTAACTGAGAAAGAAATGAAGAGTGTACCTTTTTCCCTACCTTTTTTTGTTTCTTTGTTTACCAATAATGTTTATATTTAATTTTCAACAGTTTTAGAGTGATGGGGAGAAGCTAGTTTGATGGCACCTTAAAATAAGGCACACCTGTGAAAGCAAATCACTGGCCCAAAATCAGGTCTTCAGTCTCAGGCACATAAGCATGAAACCGGAATATCTTTAGATTCACAACAGTATTTCAGAGATCAGCATCTAGCCTAAAACATTTAAGCATTACATTTTTGGAGCTTGATGTTGATGCTGGCTACAGTTTGGTTTAATTTAATGTAAAAAGATACTATTTCAACAGCTGAAGAATAAACTCCAGACAAAGCATACACGATGTCATAGTTGTCCTTCATTAGAAAGTGGAAATCAGTTGTAATGCTGTTCTAGAGGTGAAAATCCACTTTTCACAGAGTTTTGGCTTTGAGACCTAGCCTTCCACTTTCTTTATTTCAAAATCAAGCAAAGCCAACAAAAGTGCCAACATCCTTTGATGTCACCCAGATGCGTAATTAAGGGCAAGGCTGATCCTAAGGCCACCGCAAAGGAATCCAGGATGGAGAAAGCCAGACAAGACTCACGGATGGCTGGAAAAGCCTTGCCCTTTGGGTGTTACTGAAAAACGCAGGCCCCCAGGTATTGACTGTCTAATTCTACCACAAGGATCTGATAGAATGAAGCAGTTTTATCAGTTGAAAAATTAATTGCTGCCTAATAAGCAAGAGCAGGGTCACTAGCCATTTATCTTCATTTCTTTTCTGTAGCATTCACTCTCATTAGTTAGCTTCTAAATCTTCCTTTCCTTTCAGATTTGTTTACAGCAGCAGAGAGCCAGTAAAACACTAGAGCAGGCATACCAAAAACATGCCTGCCAAAAGCACTCTCACATTAATAGCATACACATTTTCAGTCATGTTCTTGTTTTGCCAGGTCCTTAACTCTTGATTTTTGTCCAAAAAGACAGTGGAAACGTTGAAGATGTGTCAGGTCCCACCATATGGTGAAAGATTCTGTAACATGGTTTGTCAAAACTGAAACCTCAGAGAGGGTACTGTTTCTTTTCATGAATCCACTTGTTTTCAATGTCAGTGTTTAAAATTAAAAAAAGAAAAAAAAAACTTACTTTGCACTAGATATGTCAAAACACATTTTGTTTCTTTGCCTGGATACTCCTTTTCCACAAATAGATTTGCGAAAGGTAATTTTGTGAAGTTTTCTAAACGGCAATGGACAGCTGGGAAAAATAGCAATAACCCAAAACCACCTCCTTTGATCTTCAGCCATAGAGATACCATTGCTATCTATCTATCTATCAAATCCACACATACCCCAAATCTTTCTGTGTGTATCTAACTCAGAACAAAACAAGAATCTATTTTCTGCACATTGTTTGGATGAGGTCTGAAATTGATAGTAGAAAAAAGCTACAAGAAGTGCTGTTGTAGTTCAAATACTGTCATTAGGGTTGTTCTGTGCCTTCAGATGGACAGGGAAGAATTTGTTTGTGATACCCTGGGCTGCCTGTTCCTACGAGCAAGGTGTGTGCCTGACTGGTGGGACATCTCGCACTGCAGCTTGAGGAGGCATTACTGAGTAACACCAAAGCTATTAAAAGCCAACAGCATTGCTCAAGCCAGACATGGCACTGCTGGGGTTGTGGAAGATGAGGAGGCATTGGCAAGGAAGCAACGCAAGGAGGACAAGAGGCAGCAGCTAGCAGAAGAGGATAACATAGCTGGGAGGAAACAAGAGGAAGGATAAGAGAAGGTAGCAGCAGGAAAGTTGGGTTGCAAAAGCTGTTGGCAACTACCTTATTAGTTCAATTTTCTGCATGGTCCAGGCCAACATCTCTGCCAGTCTTTCCTGCAATTGGCCCTATCTACTGCTGCTCATGGGCAATGGTTGGAAAGATGCTCATGCTTGACTTCTAGGTACTCAGTAAACAAGGATTCATCACATGAATTATGCTATTAAAAACTTGCACCATATTTCCAGCATAATTTTGTCTGGGTTTGGATTCCAGAGCTGAAATCCCCTCTGCTGTTATAAATCTTGAGTTGTCTATTCTCAGAAAAAGTAATTTCCTTACATAAGTATTTTGAGACTTGAGATAGGGATCTGTTAACTTTTTCTTCAATCTCTCACTATAAGGAAAATTTTCCAGATTGAATCATTCCTGCAGTTTTCTTCGAAAAAGCTTCAAATTGGTCTTTTAGAAAAGCATGGATTCTAGAAGACCTCAAATTTGCTAACCCAGAAAAATAATAAAAGCCATTGTGCCCTAAAATATCCTGAATTTGGCCTAAAAGCCCAATACCCAGCACACTACTAAGTACTGAGTTTGTAGAAGGGTACTGGAGTAGAGTCCTACCTCTGACTGTCACTCTACTTGTACATAAGGAACCAGTTCATGGTGGCATTAAAGCTCTTATTCAAAAATGATGTTTTGAAACCCTCATCATCACTGTTTTGTTTTGCTCTTTCCAATCAAAAATGAGATTCTTATATAAACAACTGAATGCTGGGATTGCTTCCGTCTCAAATAAGAAACCAAAGCCTACTGAAACTTTCAGACTTAAATGAAAAGAAAGAATCAGCTAAATGTACTCAGATGAAAGTCTTGGATGCTAGGCTAGTCCAAAAAAAAAATCTGATTATTAACAGACTGGCTTTTCTATATTGAGGAAGTGAAGAAGTCTTAATTTTGCTGATTGCCTTATGCTCTTTGTACATGGAATACAGACTTTCTTTTCAGATTACTAATTTGTCTTAGTGCTGCAGCAGAGTACTTTTTGTATATCTTGTCACATTTTGCTTATTTTTTACTATAGAAAGCTTCTTAAACTCGAGAATGTTTCAACAAAAGACTGTAGTGAGCTTTAGACAAGACTTCCCTTCATTATTTACTTGCTTTCACTCATGACCATTGATACAGCTTGCTGACCATTTCATATCTGTATTTGAAAAGTTAACAAAACAGTGCCATGTGCGGGTTGCTCCCTGCTTACCCTAGTGAAGATCTTTGCAAAAATTACCAACACACAATAGTCACATTACTTAATTCACAGCTGGAATGTATAAAGATAGTGCAGTGACTAAAGTGTTATTCAAATAAACAAGGAAAACAGTAATCAACTACTGAATATGCTTATGATGTTGACAAATAGACTGTCAACTGGGCTGAAAATTGGCTGAACTGTCAGGCTTAAGGGGTAGTGATCAATGACATGGTGGCTGGTTATTAGCTAGGAATAAGCAGAGTCCCCCTGAGATCAACACTGGGGCTGATATTGTTCAGTGGCTTCTTCAACAACCTGGATAATAAGACTGAATCCACCCACAGCAAATTTCCAGACAAAACTAATTGTAGCATTAAGAACAGTAGAGTTTCAATACAGAAGGACATTGAGAAACTCAGGGATTAGGAAATCCTACAAAGTTCAACAAAAGGTTCTGCACCTGGGTCGGGACAGTCCACATCAACATAGGTTGTAAACCAAGAGGCTGAGGAGCAGCCCTGCTGAAATCAATCTGAGCACAGCTGTGGACACCAAGTTGAATAACAGTGTAAAGCATATACTGGGCTACATGAGGAAGAACACAGCAAACAGAGGTAAATTATTAGTTCTCTCCTTACCCAGCACTGGTCAGATTGCAGTTGGTACACTGTGTTCAGTCTGAGGATTCCCAGTTCAAAGGGGATACTGCAAACCCAGAGAGAAACTAGGAGAAGCCTGATGAGGAGAGTCAGAGGTCAAGACTGCAGGTTATGCAAGGACAGATCAAGAAAGCAGGCTTGTTTACCCTGGAAGACTAGAAGGGAATCTAAGTCACACTACTACTTGAAGGGGACTTATAGAGATGAGAGAGTAAAAGTCTTCATAGTGGCAGACGGTGTAACAGGGACCTTGAGAGGTTCAGGCTGGGCCTTAGGAGAAGCTTAACCAGGAGGAAGGCAATGAGGCACTGGAAAAAGCTGCCTGGGAAGGCTGAGGATTCTCCACCCTTTGCAGTTTTCAAGGCCCAGTAGACAAATCCATAGCTTACCTGCTTTAACTTTGGCAATAGTCCTGCTGTGAGTGGGATGTTGGCCTGGAGACCTCCAGGAGATGCTCCAGCCAGCACTTCCGTGATTCTATAATTCACCGGATAAATTTCAAGAGCGACCTATGAGAAGCAGTGCTGATGAGAAGCAATATATTAGACCTAGGTATTATTTTCTCAGATAACTCATACATAGGTAATTAAATACAACTTTACAATTAATTAAAAAGAAGCATGGTAATGTTCAAATGCATGAAATACATTTCTTCAGACTTCTAAGTCAAAACAGCTTTGAGGAAGAGCATCGAGTTTATGGCTAGATGAAGCACAGAGACTGTAACCAGAAGAAGATTAAAGGACCTTTGTTCTCTGGTATAGCCTCAAGTGCTGTGCTTTCAGTGTTTCTCAATGCTGCTGAAAAAGAGTACAATTTCTCATCAACAGTTTTGTTAGCACTTGGGGTAAAATATCTCTAAATCAGAGTGAACATTGCCCTTATAACCCTCAGTTGTAAGAAACAGTTAAGTTCATTATGGGACCAGATAGCTGAAACTACCATAGCTTTCCTTCCAACTACCAGCATACGTCACTGTCCAAAACAGGACACCTGCAAGACACATGGGTGGAAAGGTTTTACTGGCCATTGTTTTGTGACCAGTTGGATGTCTAAGAGAGAAAGACAAACAGATCAAAGGAAGAGACAGATGGTGTCAGGGAAAAAACCAACAACACAGCCATAACGAGGGCCAGGAATGTGCCTCTGAAAAAAGCTAAGAGAAAAGGAAAAAGAGCTTTTATACTAAGTGTTTAATGGAAAATGGACTTGAGCTGTAAACAGAGCCCATGCCTCTCCTGCAATTCTTGCTGTGTGAAGAGAAAAAAAGCTTTGTATTTTCTTCACAATTAAATGGGGTTGCATCAGAGAAACCTCATTTCAGAAAACATTGATTTCTCTTCGTAGCTGGAACAATCTTTATGATACAGGATTTTTATTTAGATACTTAACAAGCTCATATGAGTTTCATCTAGGAAAGTGATAGTATTGCTCTATTTACCCTGGAAACAGAACACTCAGCTCAGCAGTCAGTCAGTTATGTTTCTAATATGCCTATTGCTATTACACTGGAAGAGCTGTGGTTCAGGAAGGTTTCGGACAAGTCAGTGAAATGGTCAGGTAATGGGGCAGGGCAGAGTGCTGGTGGATATGTTTTTGAGTGGCTTCTTTCTCATCTTGTGCTTGTCTTGTTTTTGTCAGAGTGAGTTATGAGCAAATACTGGCACTGTCAGACCTGGAAAGGGCTGAGCCCACTTGCCATGATACTGACAGTCTGACTTTTTACAATAAAAGTGAAAAAGATGCTTTCTTCCTATTTGGCAAGTTGCCTAAACTGGGGAAATTAGGTCTATTTCCTCACTTATGCACCTTCTACTTTACTAAACATTCATTGAATATAGCTAGCAAGATGAGAATTTGGAGTAATTTGTAGATGGCAAGATATATACATGCATGCCTTTAGCGTACCCACACTGCACAGAAAGGATGACATGCTAACAAGATAAGCAGGTTATTTCCTTCTTGCAGTTCAACATGACTTATGTTGATTTATACTTGCCTTATTTCCTGCATGCTGTTCAAAACCTGCTCTGAAGACAGTATCCCTCCTTTCCACAGGGGAATTTCTTTGAGCACACAACTCCCTCATAATGGAGAGCTTCACAGCAAACTTCTTGCACAGTATCACTTTGAAGTGAGGGGACTTGGCAGTATCCCTTCATGCTAATAGCTGGTGGGTCCCAGGAAGATTAAGGCCAAACGTAACCATTTTAAATTCCCCAAATCAGGTTTTTGGAATACTATTTTGTGTTCAGAGCACAGCTCCCACTGACTTCATCTGCAGCTGTGAAAGTTCAGCACGCCTACGAGTCCTGCACCAAGAATAAAACCAATGTAAAATTATCAACAGCTTCTGAAAAGATTGGCTCTAGTGACTCAGCTATCACTACATGGGAGCTGTGTGACAGAAAAAGGGACAATGTCCAATTCTGCAGAGTAGAACATCATTCCCTTGCCATACAGTCTCTTCCCAAATCCTATCTCGTTCTCTATACTGCTTCCCATCTCTGGGACCAATGAAGTAGGAAGGGGTCCTATAATGTCTTTAACTGTATAACCATGATCAGTTTCCAGAACTTTCTGTACTGCTCACAAAATGGTCACGACAACCCTGTCGTGAAAGGCAACCTGCATAAACACAAGAAGTACCCGAGTTTTTAGCCTTAATATTTTCTTCAGTTGGCATGTATTTTGCTTGTTATTCAAAAGGAGGAAACAAATTCCCTTGTGTGACATTGTGTATGCCATAGTCATAGTTTCTCCCCTCAAGTTCCAGCTGCGGGCTTTGGATTAAATTTTCATGTCATTTGGGAGGCAGTGAGGGGATCATTTCTGTCTCCTGATCTACATTCTCTGTGCTACAGCCTTCTGCATATTTGAAGACTCCCCATATCTCCCTTATCCTTCACTTCTCTAGACTAACCCACTGCAGTCATTTAACCTGTTCTCATGTTTTCCAGCTCTCTGATTTTTCCTCATGCTTTTTTTCAGGAGTAGACTCATCAAGCATACACACAGCCCAAGCAGCAACAGGAGTTGAGAGTTGCTCAAGCATTTCCCTTGGGAAGTCAAAGTGTCGCTAACCAGCCATTTGGATTATAATTTGGTTCAGTTATGTTCATGGTAGAAATTTCTTTATTTTCAAAGATCTGTTTCAAAACAGGGAATCACCAGTACTGCTTTTAATAAGGTTTAGAAAATCTTTAGTCAACAAAAGAAACTTTCCCCCCTTGTTTCATTCTTGGCAACATCTAACAGCTTCATAGAAAATTTCCAGGTGAAAAGAAATCAGTCCAAAGCACACCTTTACACTGGAATGGTGAATGTTTCACAAAATTATAAGTGACAGAGAACATTTTCAGGAGACAAGAATAGGTCTGTCTCCAATATGAATAAAAGTTGTCTGTATAAAACCTTGCATTATATCTCCAACTGCATAAACATTCTCTGCTGATGATAGTTATGCTAATATGAGGCATTAAAAAAAAAAAAAAAGAAACAAAATATAAAGCACTAAAGACTGCATTAAAATTCTCACCCAAGGGTATTCATAATTCAGCCTTAACACTGGAGTATTTGTTGCCTATAAATATCATTTACTGCTTTACCTCCTACCATACAGTCCTGAAACATGAGCTGGACTTGCAAAACAAAAGGGTACCTCTACAGAGTATCCCTCTCCACTCAGAGAGTTGCTTCCAGACACTTTATGAAAAACACCCAATAATCTCACTTCCTTGATCTGCAAAAAAAGAGAGGAAGGAACAGCAATGACAGCTATTTCAACCACCTCATCAAAGACAGATAATCGATCCCCAGCATTTGCAGGGGTTTCTGGCCCTGCTCCTATTCGAAAGGAGACAAGGAAGGAAAGAAGCCAGTTGCTACATCTTACAGACCATGTGGGTTAATGCACTTCTGGGAAAGGAGGTCCTTGCCCTGCAAGTGGGATACAGAGTATGTGATGAATGCCATTTAAAATACCAGCCTGGAAGTCTCTAAATGCTAAGTGCTATGGTCAGTCTTTATCTGGGAACTTTCTGTAAAATGTTGTTGATTCTAGGCAAAGTGGAAGGCAGCCTTGCTGTTTGCCTGCTGGGAGGCTTTCACATGCCACTTGTGATGGACACTCGAGGTCTGACTTTGCATGGCCACATTGCTTGCTGTAGACACCATTCCCCTCCCTTCGCCCCCAGCCCAGTGTTTTCCTTTTGCTTTTGTTTCTTTTCCTTCAGGCTGAGGAGAAACTGGGTAAGAGATGTTTGTTTTGGGAAAAGAAGAAAGATTACTCTGGAATTGTTAAAAAAATGCAATGCAGGTTTCAACAAAGAGCCCCTTTAAAGAAAGCTAAAGAGCTCTATAGAGGTCCTTTTTTTTTTTTTTTTTTCAGAAAATAAAGTTGATGGAAACAGCTGGGGACTGTAACTTGGAAAATCGAGACAGTAAGATGAATAAAACTTCCTGTTTTCTTCTCCTATCCCAACCTGCAGGGGACAGGGGTGGAGGGTAACCTCTTTAGCCTCTTTTCAAAGCAGAGGTAGGATTCCCACAGAGTTCAGGTTTGGATTTTATTTTTTTTTAAGCAAAAATATAAATTATTCTTTTGTACAGTGCTCTGGGTTCTTCAGCTCAGCCACAGCTTGCCACATGTAAACAAACATGGCAGATTCTACCACCTAACTGATTAGCACAAAAAAAAGGTATTAGTCAGCATTAATCCTTAAGGCTGATGCATACTATTGCTTTCTTACCTCGGTATTTTGCAATCAGTTCCTGTTACCCTACTCACCAGTGCTACAATTCATTGAATGTGAAAACACAGTCGTGAAATTTGGCTTGTGAATGCTCTTAGTGCAGGTGATAGGACTTCATTCTGCATCATTTCCTCATTTCTTTTCAGTTATGCCTTTGTGTGCACAGAGACACTTCAAGCCTCAGAAAGAGAAAAAAATATGGAAGTGTCTTTGATCAAGCACACAAAATTTAGGTTTTATTATTTTTTGTTTTATTGGCTTAAACACTGGTGCACCACAGCTAAGAGGTGATGTGGAATAAACTTGTCATGGCTGCTCTCTCAGCACGTTCCACTGGTATAAAAGCAGTCAAAACATCACTAAACCCTTCTAAAATGGCAATGTAAAAATCCATAAAAATGAGTAGAACCAGAAGATTTAATTTCTGTTCCTAGCAATGCTATTGACCTCCGAGATCATGGCCAAGTGACTCAACTCCTCCACATCCCCACTTCCCACAGCTGTGAAGGGAAAATACTGATCCTTCTGTAGGACATTTTGAGATTCCTTCTCAAAATCTTCAGTTTTGTCACGAACATGGGGCGTGGGCCTAAAGTCATCTGGAAAACAATGAGAGCCCCTTATCTTAATTCAATGATTTCAAATATTCAACTCCTACTGCAGGAAGTTGTAGCCATTTTATAAGGCAGACTCACTGTCTTATTATGGTTTGTATGGCTTAATCTCTGAACATAGGCATTTAATTTTGATGGTTTATTTTTATTAATTTCCAGTGATACTATGAATGCTCCAAATGAAGATGGTTTGGGACCTCTAACATATTTCATGATGAGAAGCTTTTTGTTGGGTTTTTCACATATCAATATCAACTCTACCTCTATTTCTGTAACTCTGTTATTGAATCCTCACTTTGTCAATTAGCATGTTTATTATGCATTACCCCAGCACTACATTTCGTCTGTAAGACCAGACGTGTGTTCAGAGTAAGAAGCAGCAATGAAAGATTGATTTTAAAATAGAATTAAAATACACTTACCATCATGTAGAGATTAAGTCCAGATAAAATATTTCAGAGTAGTTGCATGCAGTTTCAGATTGGTAGGTTCTTCCGTTCACTACCTCCCTCAGGAAACACCTGGAGCTCAAAAAATATGCTGTTTAGACTTTCTGGCATACAAGACGTTTGTTTAAATTACAGCTAAAATTTTAAACAAAGTTATCTTAAATCCCACATGTGTGTATAAGCTCCTCAAGCTGCAAAACACGCAAAAGAGATGTAGAAATTCCTGGCAATACAGTGACTAGGGTAGCAACCACAAGTACCAAGCACAGCTGAACATTTAGTATGTATGATAGAGGAAAAGCATCTCTGTAGCCACAATCTGCAACGGGGGAGAGGTAAAATCAATACTAGCTGTGGAAACATTCCTTATGTTTTGCCAGTATCCACTGAATAAACACTGATTTTGTCTTTTGTTGTCAGGGATGTCTTCTATTTTAACTCCAAAGACCTGAATCCTTATGCATACCTATATCTAAAAGTCTATATTTTTGGGGGGGGTCCTTGGGACATAAAATGTTTTACTTGTGGCCCAAAACCAGGCAAATTTTATCCTTATTTCATTCAGCCATATATTCCAGTTCACTACTTTTTCCCCTTAGGTAGAGAGCTCAACTGGCTTCAGCTCTGGAATTGGCTGGGCTATTTTGTTGGTCAGCTGCCAGACATCATTGATTATGTGCCAAGTTAATTTTTCATATGAAAGATTATTTTAAGAATAAATCTCTCACTTGTGTTGTTTATTGTGATATGCACTGAGAAGAGTGAAGGAAGTGGCAAAATTATGTCTGTCACTTTCAGGCATTAAAATCCTCTTTTGTTCCTATGGAGCTGCTCTTTGCCATCTCCTTTCTGTAGGATCAGGTGGATGTGAGATGCCTCTGACTCAAAGAAATGTGGGACCACAGCCAATTATTTGGGGCTCACCAAAGCTGCTCCCTATGGCTTCAGGCATCATCAGAGCTGGACACATACATTTGGGCTGGGAAGCCTTGTTAGTATCAATGATCACTCCACTTCCCTGCAAGCACATGGACCTCACTGTGCCAGGTGAGGACTTGACTCCGAGTCACTCTTCTCTATAAGAAAAAAAAACAAAAAAACGAGTGGTTTGGTTTACAATTTCAGGTTTCAGGGCTGTAAAAGACCCCTGCCCCTCCTGCTCTGGTGAGGGAGCTCCCACTAGATGAGTGGCCATCACGAACAGACAATCCTGTTTGCAGATTACAAACCACCTCAAGTATTTCTATACCTTCAGGCTTACTTATTTCACACAAGCATGAGCCAACATGGATTAACCATAACATGAGGCGCAGCAGAGATTTAAGTCCATCCCTATACTCCAAAACACTAGCCAGAGTAAAATGCACATTTACATTTCACTGTGTGGCAGGAGCCATGCAGCTCTTCCCCAGCCACATCAGGGCTGCTAGGGTCCTCCCAGCCTTACTGCGCATCACTGAATTATTCCT
>NW_010330740.1:72877-74807 GCF_000700745.2 Antrostomus carolinensis
CAGGATACTTGAAACTGTGCAGTGATAGAGCAGAGGCTTGAATTGTTCTCTCTGCATTTAATTTTTATGTGAAATTTTGGGCTGGAGCTGATAATATTATTTGAGCCAGCTGAAGATTTAATATAAAAATTAAATTAGAGTATTCAGACTCACATCAGATACAGAAGGTAGCCACTGCTTTTAGTACCGCAGTGAAAGGTTGCTTCCTTCAGTGGCACGGTATTTTATCTTCTTGAATAGCCTGGAAATGTTGTTTCCCCAAGTACAGCAGCATTTGTGCCATTCCCCAGAAAGTGCACTAGTGTTACCCTCCACCTTGTCATCCTTGAAATCCTTCCTGAGACAGCATTCCTACGGGACTTATGGGCACTCCTCTAATCACAGCAGGAGCTAATGAGGTAGCAGCCTGGGGCTACACTAAAAGGCCAATGTGTGACATGACTGCTGACTGGACAGTTCACTTCCAAATAAGCTGGATTTAGCTCTAATTTAAGTCCATTTATCTGACTTTGAGCAAGAAAGCTAAACAGTTTATCGTCCAGTGCCGTTCTGGGAATACCACAAATGTCCAGACAAATACATCGGGAAGAAGGTTGCTGACTCATTAGGAACTTGCATCTTTTGGTAAATCAAATTCATGGAAATCTCATTGTGTTGCCATTTGTTTATTTCTCCAAAGTCATCACTGGGTGAATTTGTTTTGGGGGAAATTCCCTTTCAGATGACACAAAACAGGGTTAGTCCATGAGGGAGAGCTATAAACAAGTCAAAGCTTTTCAATTATTTTCTGTACACAAAAAATACACCAGACGGTATCTTATTTCCCTATGGAAGGGAATAGGTTTATAAGCCAAAAGACAAAATGTAAATACTTGGGGAAATGGACTGAATGATTCCTGTCTATCTGTCACAGATGGATCAAAAACGCAATGGAAATTGAAAGATATTTATCAAATTCAACAGGTTTTGATACGTCTGTATATTTTTTCTAGATAGGGATGCAAATTTATGCGCTCAAACAAAGTTCTTCCATCATTTTAGGAAAGAACTTACAGCTGAACTTGAGAGACAGCTTGATTAGAGAAAAGTATATTGCAAAAAAACTATGCTGTTTCACCTTGACTAAGCCAGTATTTAAGTGTCTCTACAAGTGATTGGCCAAGAAGCCTTGAGGAGGGAAGTTCTCAAGGAATCTTCAGTGGGATTTGGGCACAGAAAATTATATTGATTTGAATGCCAGTTCAAAATGCAATATGAACAGAAACAGTTAAAAATAATCTGCCAAATTATACTTCAAGTAACATCCAAAACATAAATTAACATTCAGAGAATAAAATATCTAATGATGACAGAGACTTGGAGATGACAGGCATCCTGATAAATGGTGAGAGGATGAAGAATAGAGGGATATTTAAAATCTGACTCCAGGCTCTGCAGGGAGGATTTATTTTATCATATATATCATATCTTTTATCATAAAGACGTGATAAAAATAGACATATACAATTAGATTTATTTTCCCTAGTCTCCTAAACAAGAAAATACTGAGTGCACAATAATCAAGAATATCAAAACATAGATATAGCTGGCTTCAATTGCACACACAGGTGTTGCTAATACGGGAATAATCACACAGAGCAACAATTACCGAGTTACTCATTAGCAATGCACAAAAGTGTGTTCAGGACACACAATAGTGGAGCCACAAAGCAAAACTCACTGCAGCATAAATCAGCACCTTCATCAAACTGATTAGGGTTGTCTTAAGCCATGTGAAAGGAGAGCTAAAAAATGAGGAAACAAAAGAGAAGGTCAGGACTGAGGAAAGCAACGGTTTTGAACTGTCTATGGAGCCTCAGTAAAAGACATTGTGCTCACAGTCGAGAAGTCAGGGCAGAAACAAAGTACATGTGCACCATTGATCTCAGTC
>NW_010330740.1:75123-78953 GCF_000700745.2 Antrostomus carolinensis
CACAGCCGCGTGCAGGCTGGGGTGGGGTGGCCTCCTCAGCCCCAAGGGGTGTCCTGCACACCCTGGGACTGATTTCAGTGAGGTGGTCTTTGAACTGCAACAAGCCAACAGCACCTTTGAAGAACAGCACATGCTCTTCCAGAGGACCTGGGCAGCCTCCCATGAGAATGGGGTTCTCCAGGAGAACTTCCAAAGGAGGTTTCATCATGGGAGAAAATAGAACAATCCCCAAGGAAAGTGCTCAGCTTCTGCTGACAGAAAGGATAATGTTTCTGGATAAAAGACTAAAAGCTTCCAGAGTCTCAAAAAATAATTATAAAACAGAGCCACCTCAAGCCTCAGAATCAGACACAGGATAAGGCGGCTATAGGGGCTTCAAAATGGGTTCAAACAGCACAGTTTGTGGAGATCATCTCAATTTACTGGGTTTGAGACCTGGGTGGAGATGTTTGATTACCATGGGAAACCTAATTTTGTTCTGTTTTGATTGACACATTCACAAATTTGGAGACACTAGTCTTACGCAAGGGGTTTAATTAAGGAGGATTAGAATAGTGAATAAAACCTGGTGGTCTCTGTAATGTGTTCTGGATCTTTCAGCCAAACCAAGTCAGAGCTATTTCATCAGAACACTCTCCCTTTTGTTCTCAAACAGTAACTGCACGCAGCTATAACTGGAGATGGATACATGCCACTGAATTTGTATTAAGCAAACACTTTGCCTAAAGGGAGATGAATATGTCCCAGTCTTCGGCGAGAGGAGGGGGGAATGGGGGAAAGGGAGGGAAGAAAGAAAGATTAAAACAAAAGCAAAACAATGTACAATAATGAGCACAGTACTAAATGTGAAAGAATACTTCTTTTTAAAAATGGATCTGACGCTTGTTGCCTTTCCTGCTAGGCATCATTTAGCTAAACATTTGGAGGCTGCCCATGCAAAAAAGTTCTGCTTACATCATTAGTCACCTCCATCTGCCAGCAAATAAATCCCACTCAGCTGCTTGTTGAGCCAGCAGAAATATAGCAGGGCTAATGGTTTTATTCTTGAAAGAACCCTGATTGTGTCTCTCCATTCAGGCTCTGTTATATTGGAATACAAAAGGATTTACCGGGAGAGGAAGTATCCATTTCATGCCTGCAGATCAGCATTCAAAGCCTAGTTTTGACAGGCAGATATACAAAGGGCAGGCAAGGGTAATGATAAATGTACTAATCACCTAATTTAGCGACAATATCATTCATATACCTCTCTGATCTGTCACATACCTTTTTCCTTGGATTGTTATGAGCAGGAGACTTGCATGTCTCTGTAGTGGTAGTCTATGGAGGTGTAGTTTATATGTGATATAGTTTTTTATTGGTCCTTTTAGTTAGGTAGTTTAATGCATTGTGATAATACCAAATAGACTCAGTTGTAGAAGGTTCACAGTTTTCTAATTCAAGATTCATGCCTTTACATCAGTACTTTTGGTAAGATAAAGCACGCAAAAAAGGGGACCATTTGCATGTTTAAATGCTATAGGATTTGATCTGAAATGATTACTTTTCATAACATCATTCTCAATTGCAGATGTGTAATCAACAGCAATTTTTTTTCAATGGATTTTTTCAAAATTAACATGATCATTAAAAAGTCAAAGTCACCTAAGGCCTAAAACCCAGGTGAACAGATGTAGTAAATTAAATTAGCATGACAATACTTCAAGACTGAAAAAAGGATCCAAACCCTTAGATTCAGTCTAGTACTAGTGTTGCATATAAGGATGTATTACAAAATCAATACAAAAAGATGCCTGTATGTCTAATAATGACCAAACAAAAGAGCAATATTATGCTGCTCTCATTTACCTTGGTGCAAGCGTGAAATAAGCGCAGCTGCTCCCAATTTATGTCAGAATTAGAAGGCAGAAACATACTGTAATTCTGTATAAATTATTTTTCTGATTTACAGGAAATAAAGAACTCTTAAGCAAAAGAAAACAATTTTGTCCTTTTTTTCTCAAAAGCAAAATCCCCCAAATATAATTTTAGGACATGAATTATAGTGCATGGCAGTTTCTCCCTATTCAGCTATTAGATTCTATCCCAGTGATATAAACTGTTTGCAAACCAGGCAGGATTTGAGCAGTTTTCTGTCCATCACATGAAATTACTTGAGGAATGTTTGGATACATTATAACTATTACGACATAAAATTTTTAAAGCTTTTCTTTTCAGTAGATTCCTAAAAAGAACATTAGTTTTGATGACTAATTTGCAATTTCATTCCAGCAGGAGCCATGCTGTCCACAGGTTTTATTTGGCTCAAAACAGTCATTAGGAATCTGTTTTGCCTCTTTCCCAATGTTCCTCAGTAAGAAATATTTTACAGAGGGAAACTCTGCCACCAGCTGTAGTGTGCCTTTGAAACCCACAAAGAACCGAGTTCAAACAAGGAGAATCAACCTTTTCAATGAGAAATCCAATTTGCCTGCAGGATGCAGTCCTGCCACCCAATTGAGTATATCCTAATCCCACAACTGCTTCTTAATTCTGCACCACAATGGAAAAGAACCTAAAGAAAACAACATTAAAATCCTCCAGAAAAGCTGAGCTTTTCCCATGATTTATTCCACTATTGTTCAAGGCCTTCTCCAGCTGGGACGTAGCTGGTTGTAAAATTTTGAACTCAGTGGGAGTGAGACATGATACACTTTCTAAGACAAGCCCCATCAATCATTTCAATCAAGCTGATATTTTTAGATGATTAAAGACCTTGAAAGTTGCTCTGTTTGAGTTTCAGTATTGCACAGTGTCTGGTAAATGGTTATGCATTTTTGCTACTACACCAGTCATTTTAAATATTTTCAACTTGAAGGTATCAAGCCCAGCTTTTATAAGCTGTAACGATATGATAAAAGTGACAGAAGATGAAAGTGGACAAAGCATGTTTCAAAATAACATTGGTGATTAATCAAAGTCAGTTGCCCAAAAGTCCAAGATCTGGAGCACAGAAAACCTTCACTAAATTAGAAGCTGGCATTCAACTCAAATGTAGTTCTAAACTATAAATAATGATTTTAAGGAGTCACTTTTAAGTATTATAGAAAAATGGATTTCATATTGGCTTTGGTCTTAAAATGTTTGGTGTCCCTCATTTAGGCTAGAAATACTCATAATTAAAAATGGTCAGTAATTAACTTTGCTGTATTTCTGTTTGTTTAATGAATGTAAAATCTCTGCTATGCTCTGTGGAATTATAAGTGGATATTTCTGTTCTGAGAAGTTTACAGTAAGAAAGCAGCACAGAAAATATTGTACACAAACCAAAGTGCTGGAGCTGGGTCACTTTATTGCCATTCTAGGTTGTTCTTATTTCTTCAGCCTGGTTTCCTAAGGAATCCCGTTCTGTTTGCTTACATGTCTGTTTAGACTAGGTGACCCTTTCACCTCATCTCTTCCCAATAGATTTGTCCCTGTTAGCCAATAGAAGAATGGAGCTGTTGGTAGCTGGTGAGAGGTGGAAGCCACCCAGAGGACAGAATCCCTCTCTGACCACTCATGGACAGAAAACTGCTGTGAGGACAACCCTCAGCATAACCCAGAGCATCCAAGCAAACAAAGGATGGTTACAAACAGCCTGACTTCAGTAACATTTCAGTCAGGGTTTACGTTTTATAAATGACCAAAGAATCACTCTTTAGTGTGTTAAATTAAGAGAGAAACAAATTCAAGTTTCTCTTCCTTATGGATCTTCTGGTGTCCAAAAAGCCAGACTGAAGTTTTTCCAATGCATTGCAGTATTCATCAAGTCTTGATCCACAGGAGCGCACTGGTGCATATTCCCTACA
>NW_010330740.1:78992-84546 GCF_000700745.2 Antrostomus carolinensis
TCCATTAGAAATCGGGCTCACTTAGACACAGCATATACCCAAACTACTCATTTATGGTAATTAATGATGCCTGCTGGAAGAAGTAGGTGTTGGGAACAATATGCAGCAAAAGAGGGATTGGCAACACAGCACAGAGATCATTTTGTGAGGATTTGGGACTCTGTGGAAGATGGCATGATTTTGAGTTTGGGCAGAGCAAAGGATCAGATGCAGGTGAGAGTAAAGGAAGTGCTGGGTGAAGAGGAAGATAGAAGGTCCAAAATGGAGGTGGGATAAGAGGAGAAGAGGTATCCCAGAGTCCATGGGAGAACAAGACTAAACCTTGATGGACAACATGAGCAGAGACACAAGGGAGCAAGGGGCAGCAAGGGGGAGTACCACACCAGCCAAGGGCATTGGTTGCCACCATATGACATTCAAAGCCAAAGTTAGAGCAGAGGCATGTGAAATGAGATTCACATGGCTATCTGCAAATCCTGGTTCATCATTCCTGTACTAGGATGGAAGAATGAAGTTTTGGAAGGATGACTGCTGATTAGAGGGAGGAGACTGAATATCTAACTTCTAAAGAGTTAAATGACACAGACCCCACCATGAAGATGGAAGGAAACATACCACACACACACTCACCCACACGCAAACCCCAGATGAAGAATAAGCACACTTCAGCAATAGCCTCCATGTGTAGGAGAGGAGAAAGGACTGGATGTGACATGGGAAGCTGAACAAGGCAAATGGGATGGAGAGAGGAATTTTGCCAGAAACAGAACCAGCAGACAAAACTCAGGGTTAGTTTTCATCCTGTCAGTATTCAGCACAAGTGTTCATGGGGAAATATGCCAAAGGGATCACTGGAAATACAAAACCTAATAATAGAACAGGGAGCAAGAAAAGCTGCATTTGTTCAGCAGATTTCTTCATCCTTTTTATCTAAGACAGTCCACCATGGCAAATTATTTTTGAATCACAGAATTGCCTAGATTGGAAAAGACCTTTGAGAACATTGAGTTCAACCATTAACCTAACACTGACAAGTCCCTGACTAAACCATTTCCCTCAGCACTATGTCTACACAGCTCTTAAATACCTCCAGGGATGGGGACTCCACCACTGCCCTGGGCAACCCGTTCCAATGCTTGATAACCCTTTCAGTAAATAAATTCTCTCTAATATTCAATCTAAACTTCCCTTGGTGCAACTTGAGGCCATTTCCTCTTGTCCTATCACTTGTTACTTGGTTGAACAGGCCAGCTCCCACCTCCCCACACCCTCCTTTCAGGTAGTTGTAGAGAGCGATAAGGTTTTCCCTGAGCATCCTTTTCTCCAGGCTAAACAACCCCAGTTCTCTCAGATGTTCCTCTTAAGAATTGTGCTCCAGACACTTCACCAGCTTCATTGCCCTTCTTTGGACATGCTTCAGCACTTCCATGTCCTTCTTGTAGTGAGGGGCTCAAAACTGAACACAGTACTTGGGATGCAGCCTCACTAGTGCCAGGTACAGGGGGATGATTACTTCCCTGGTCCTGCTGGCCACACTATTCTTGATACAGGTCAGGATGCTGTTGGCCTTCTTGGCTACCTGGACACTCTGCTGACTCATGTTCAGTTGGCTATCAATCAATGCTCCCAGGTCCCTCACTGCTGAGTAGCTCTCCAGCCACTCATCCCCAGGCCTGTAGTCCTGTGAGGGGTTGTTGAGGTCAAAGTGCAGATTGGCATTTGGCCTTATTGAAACTCATGCAATTGGTCCTGGCCCATCAATCTAGTCTGTCTAGATCCCTCTGCAGAGCTTCCCTACCTTCAAGCAGACCAACACTCTCACTCAGCTTGGTATCGTCTGCAAACTTACTGAGGGTGCACTCAATCCCCTCATCCAAATAATTGATAAAGATGTTAAACAGGAGCGGCCCCAGTACTGAGCCCTGGGGAACACCACTCATGACTGGCTGCCAAATGGATTTAACTCTATTCACCACCACTCTTTGGGCCCGACCACCCAGCCAGTTTTTTACCCGGCAAAGTATGTGTCCATCGAAGCCATGAGCAGCCAGTTTCTCCAGGAGAAAGCTGTGGGAAACGGTGTCAAAGGCTTTACTAGAGTCCAGATAGACAGCGTCCACAGCCTTTCCTTCATCCACTAGGAGAAACCAAGAAGCTTTAAAGTGTCAGATTCTGTAAATATCAGAAGTCCGAAGCCATCCTCATATTTCCATTATACAGTCATTTCTTGCAGTACCACACCACATTGTCAGGCAAAATTAACCGGATAAAAAGATGGTGTCATTAAAATAATATCACATGCGACTCAGCAGTTCTTGTATGATTCGTAAAACAAATGCTGGTAATTCAGTGGCTCTATAGCAAATACGCTTGCCCAGAGTGGGCATTCAGCAAGGTCAGAAAGATGACTTGGTGAACAGGACTTAGGACTTGTTGTGGTGCAGGAAGGCTTTTCAATAATTACACATACGGGAATGTCTTGATTTTTGTTTGTCTGAGTGTGTGGATTAAAAGATAATGTGATGTTTCTGGGTAAGATTCTTGATGCTTTTCCTCTTCTTTAAGAAAGGAATACAGCAACAAATTATGCAATCCAAATCTCCCAAACCGACTCAAATCTGCAATTTGATTAAAAACCAGATTCCCTTCCCTAGCATAAAAAAAAAAATAAAAAATAGGGAGAGTAATATAAAGCTTATATATAAAATTACAGTTTTTCACCCTTACTGGTGTTATTAGCTGAACATACTTTTCCCAAGCTCTAATATTAGAGACCAGGAGCTTTAAACACTTTGACAGTACCTGTTGGAGTAAGGACATTCTGGTCCTGCTGCCCTGTGCCAAGGAGTTAACCTTCACTTTGTGAGGGCTATACATGTGAGAAATGTGCAACAAAAATAGAATTGAAAGCAGCAGATGTTTGTGGAAAGAAATTAAGCAGGTGTCAAAACTAGCTTTCCAGAAATGACAGGAAGACAAATGAAGAAAATACTTGTTATGAGATGTGAACATCACATATCTGTTTTCTGGTTATGTATCACCTCCTCTTGCTAATTTTGGAAAGCTGAGTATTATCTTCCATTATTAGCTCCACTGATTTCCACTGCATCAGCTTTCCTGATGCATGAATTTCAAATTGATCAACC
The DNA here is from genome assembly GCF_000700745.2 of Antrostomus carolinensis. NCBI lineage: Eukaryota > Metazoa > Chordata > Aves > Caprimulgiformes > Caprimulgidae > Antrostomus > Antrostomus carolinensis. The sequence goes on from NW_010330740.1 coordinate 82,139, forward strand.
AACATACGTGTTCTTGAGCAAAGTATTGAAAAAAACAGGCAAAAAAGCTTCCTTTTTTTAAAATTAAAATTTAAAGTATGCCCTGCCCTTTTTATGAGCTTTGCCCTTCAAATGTGCATGTCAAATGAGCTTCTAAGTCAGCACAGGCCAAGCATAAAGTGTGACTAGAGGCATTCCCAGAGAAAGGAGCTGCAGACCAGATGTGTATCACACCCTCACGCCAAAACCCGCCCCACAGCAGAGACATTGACTGTTGTTTCACACTGGTGCCCTTCCCAAATTTTGGCTCCAAAAGACAGAACCTCTACAATGCCACTCTTAACTCATGTGAAGTATCAGTTACGTTAACATTTTAAAGGAAAAGGCAAATAAATTTGTCGCAGCCTTCAGAGCAGAGTCCAATGCAATGAGTGATGTTATGTTTCACTGCCAATAAAGCCTAGCACAGACAGTTTTGGATGTATTTTAGGAATAATAGAAATTTGAGACTCTTTTCCTCAGCTCAAGCTCTTTTCTTAATAAGGTGTCACATCCCTTCCCTTACTTCTCACATAGATTTTCTCATGAAAAATCCTTGCTTTTGGTTGATTGGAAAAAACTTACTAATCAGGTCCTGTACAGCGGGTAACACTGCTGGATTTCAGTAGCAGAAGAGCAGGGAAAGGTAAAAAAGCAGTAGTGATTGCCATTGTGTATGATGCATGTTGATAAGGCTGTGGCACCCACCATGAAAGTAAAGCAAGGACTGAAGGAAGTTTTACAGCCAGTGGTTTGGCAACTGTGACAGAGAAACAATGAACAAATCCACGGGGGGGGGAGTCTGTGGTGGTCCTCAATCTGTTTGTAATATAGAATACTTGTTGGGTCTTATTTACAGCGTGCACCAGGGAGCTCTTGTTGCCTTGAATAATTATGCTGGCAAAAGTTTTCAGCGTAGATGCTGTTTTATCACAATACTAGTGCTCAGACAAACATGGCATCCCACCAAAAACTGTGAGAAGGCCTAAGAGCTTTTATTGCTGCATCTGTATAAGCTTCTTTAGCCCCATGCTGCTGAAACTATACAGTGTAAAGTGGTCTGAAAGCCTTGTTTCACTCTGGGTCAAGGAAAACCGAGTGTGCAAGTACAGGGAGACAAATGGAATTGAGTTTCGTTTGCATGTGGGACATGTATTGCAGTATTCATGTGCATAGTTTTGTACTGCCTCTATCTTGAAATTATACAGGTGATCATGGGTAGGTAGTTCAGATAAAGAAAATAAAAACATATAAAATTTAAACCTGCTATTTTTGACCAGCTCAGTAGTTTCTGACAGTGATGCAAAGGCTGAAGCAAAAAGTTAAAAAGGGATCTTGAAAAGGCAAAACATCTTAGCCCTCATCTTCTGAACTTACTTTATTTTCCTTACACATATTTTGTGTCAAGTCAGTCTCTTTTTTTCTCTGTAACTGCGTCAGACCTCATAACTGAGGACTTACTGTCCACTGACATGGGAGCTCTTCCACAGACCAGTGGATTGGCCACTATGTGAATTTAATGCTGCACACAGGAATCAGCTTATTAGCACCTTTTTCAGCACTGACATCCTTGCACACCCCTTGTCCTCATTTCAAGTGAATATGCACAGTATATTTTATAAATACTTTCAAAACCAGCAGACTTCAATTTAAAAGTGAAAAAATGTATGTCAATTATGACCACTTCAACTATGATGAAAAATGTATTTCTAACATGAAGCCTAGTTCTTATGGGCAAGATCTGAAATCATGGACATCTTTCAAGGAAGTGGACCCAGGTACTGTATTTGATTCTAATTACTTCATTAAAATGTTTTGGACCCGTAGCTTCCACCCTGTGCCTGGGGGATCTAGGTGATCCCTCAGCCTGAAACATAACTGATGTTTTCTAAACCTCAATATGTAGCAAAAATAAATCCACAAACAAAAGCTTTCCAAGTGGAAAAGCTTGCACATTGCACCAAAAATGGATCTGGTTCTAGGTTGCTTTTCTTCTAAACAATAACCTCGCAACAGCTGTTAAATCTGAGAAATTGAGCAGTCTAGACTGGACATCTGCCAGAAAACATCTGGTGACACCAGTGACATTTCTAAAACCAAAGACATTTCCATAGATTTTTACAGTTAGTCGAGAAAATTAGGGTTTGGGCAGAGAACCTGTTCTTTCAGTGAGCAACGACATAGAATCACAGAATCACAGAATGGGAGGGGTTGGAATGGACCTCAGGAGATCATCTAGTCCAACCCACCTGACAAAGCAGGTTCACCTAGAGCAAGTCGCACAGGAAAGCATCCACAGAATCACAGAATCACAGAATCACAGAATCACAGAATCACAGAATCACAGAATCACAGAATGTTGGGGATTGGAAGGGACCTCAAAAGATCAT